>NC_048439.1:9758816-9866171 GCF_004353265.1 Vitis riparia | reverse complement strand
TGAATATAAAAATTAAAATTCATTTTTATAAAGTTTTCTTAAATAAAAAAGCATTTTTTTCCAATCCCACGATTCGAACCCATAACCCTTTGTTAAATCTTCCATGGGCATTGATCCAATATGAAGAAATATCTTTTGAGTACATTGATTTTATGTTGATATGATTCAATATGATGTTGGTGCAAGCCACGATTTTACTACAACTCAAGGTAATCACGGTTTTTGTGGTTGTCATCCCAAGCACTGCAGTGAACGAAATGTTGCTTACCTTAATTGTTGAAGTGATTTGTTAACCAATAAAGAAATAAATAGTTAATGATTTCAAAAAATATTCTACTATTGTAAAATAAAAGAATGAGAAAAAAAGAGGGAGAATAAATACAAATCCTCAAAGAAAAGTAAAATGGAAGAAAACTAAATCAATTTTTATTATAGGTCTCCCATTTTATAGGAAGTCACAAAGAGATATATATATCAATATGGATGATTATCAACAAGTTTCCATAATCTGATAAAATCTCATATTTTATAATACTTCCCCTTCGATGATCATAAGAATATGTCTCATTAAAACTTTACTAGGAAAAACCCTAGTGAAGGAAAAAGTGTACAACATTCTTTTAGATTACTGTAACTACCTCATTACAAACTTTGCCAGTAAAATCCAGTAGGACAAAACTTGGGTGAAGGAAAAAAGAGTACAACGTAGTGATATTCTTACCAATTAACTACCCCTCATGTTGACATGATTATATTCTCTCTAGTCGCGCAACATGGAGATCTTTGAGTCGACGTATTCCAATGAGCTTCTTGAGTATTGCAGTTGACAATGCCTTTGTGAATAGATTTATTAAATTATCACTTGATCTTACTCATTAAATAGTATTTTGATCACTCTTCTAGAGCTAATGAATGTAAAAGAACTTGGGCAATATATGATAATTTTACCACCCTTAATGCTTTCTTCATTAATCTGTGCAATGCATACAACATTATATAACTTAGTAGCATTACCTTTGATGGAGAGTAGTCCACATGTTTTTATTATTTTCTTGATTGATCTCCACAATATTGTAGTACCTCCATAGATAAATACATACCTCATTTGAGATCGAGCTTTGTGGGGGTCTAAAAGATAACTAACATCTACACAATTGATATTATGATATTTTCAAATAACATAAACCTATGTTAATATAATACATGATTGACTTTATTCCAATGTCTTTGAGTTAGTGCAAAATTATATCTTGCAAGTAAGTTAACAAAAAATGCAATATCTAGTCTTATATAATTTTCTAAGATACATACGTACTCTAGTTACATTGTAATCTGGTACTTCTAGACCAAATAGTTCTTCATTATCTTCTTTAGGATGAAACAAGTCCGTGTTCACTTAAAGTGAATGAACAACTATAAGAGAACTTACTGAATGCAATTTATCCATATAAAAGTGCTTCAAGACTTTCTTTGTATATGTTGACTAATAAACTAATATTTCATTTGAAAAGGTAATCGATCTACCGGCTAAAGGAAAAAAAATTATTTTCTAAGATCTTTTATTTCAAATTTACTTTTTAAATAGTCAACTATTCTTGTAAGCTCTTCAAGAGTTCCAACAAAATTCAAATATTCCACATATACTATAATAATTGAAAATATTCAACATAATTAATATGCATAGAAAAAAAAGGTAATACATACACACTTCCCTTTTCAAATATTCATTGAAATGATTATACCACATGCCTTTAGATTGCTTAATCGATACAAGGATCATTGTAACTTAATTGAAAATATGCTATAATGTTTTGAATTAGTTTCTTTAGGCATTTGAAATCCTTCAGGGAGTTTCATATATGTCATTATTTTAAAATACATATAAATATGTAGTAACAACATCTATGAGATGTAAATCCAGTCCTTTTGAGACTGTTAAACAAATTAGATATCTAAATATGATTGTGTCCATCATAGGAGAATATGTTTCCTCATAATCAATATCAAGTCTTTGTAGGAAACCTTGAACTATGAGTCATATATGCTTTATGTCTCGTGATTTCATTTTTCCCATTACACTTTCTTATAAATACTCATTTATATCCAACAAGCTTGATAACTTTAGGCATCTAGACTACAAGTCCAAATACTTCTCATTTTTTTAACGAGTGTAATTAATTTTGTCAGGATATATTCTTTCCATTTTGGCCAATATTTTCTATGTTGGCCTTCATCCATAGTATCTGGTTTAGGATCCTTATCATTTCTTATGATGTCAATAGCCACTTGGAAAGAAAATATATTGTCAATGACAAGAAAATTTCAATCCCATTTTTCACCATATATAAGTAGATAATTGATATCTCATCAATATCAAGTATGCTTAAACTAGGGCTACTTATTTAAACTATGCCTCTTCAGGGGATGCATAGACTAACCAATCATTTTAATAACCCATTTTATATGCAACTTCTTCAAGAGTGCCACCTTTCATATATCTTTCCTTGTGTTTTCCTCTTTGGGGAATGTGTTTGTCTCTTTAGGATCTATCACGCTTCAAGCGTGCCTTAGACTCATTATTTAATTGTCCTTGAGGGACATCAACTTATTATTTAATCGTCCTTTAAAGACATCAACTCGTTATTTAATTGTTCTTCAAGGACGTCAATTCGTACTAGAATATTCTCGATTAGTGAAAATGATTTTCTCATTTTCTTTACATTAATGAAAACATTTGGTAGTTAATTTGCAAGTTCTTGCAAATGAATAATCTTTTGAACTTCTAGTTCACATTGATTAGTACAAGGATTTAGATAAGTCAAAGTCAATGCATTCAAAATAATTTCACGTCATTGTTCTGGAATTGACTCTTCTCCTCCTAACGACTGGAAAATTGTCTCATTAAAATGATAATCTGTACAATTACTTCCCACTGCTTACCTATTTGAGAGAGACTGACGAGGCCTCGAGACGAAGAGCTCCTCTTAGGCAGACTCTCTCAGGTCCTGGTTCATTCTACATTTCAAGTGTACAAATAGAATAGTCACTAAATAAAAACTTCTAGTTTTTGTACTATATGTTCATACGCTTTTACAATGAATTAATGTTTCATCATTAACCCTAGGGGACCAAGTTGGTTTTACTAGATTCTTCTAGATCTAGCATAGTATAAAGTGTCATTCACATAGAATCAATTACTATGAGTGACGTAATATAAACTCTTCCAAAGCTTTTAATCAGGTTTCTATCACCTGATATAGTATTAACATTGTTTGTCATCAATGTTGTACAATTACTGAAATAAAAGTTTCATTAAAATAACAAGTGATAGAGACCTCACCCTTATAGAGTTGATGAAATATTATTATAGAAAAAGAGTTAAAATCAACATAAAAAATACTAGTCATTGATGATGACTTACTTCAACAAGTTCTATAAAAGCAACACGAACATATATAACATCGCAAAAAATATAGAAAAGAAAATTTAAAGTTATATATTTTTTCAATATCTCACACATTTGATTTTATAAGTGTGGAGCAATTTATACATGAAATAACTAGGAAGTATTTCAATAATCAAACTAATTGTAATGATAGATCCATAATTTTATTTAAATATTATTATAATCTAAATCAATGTGCAAAAATTAATTCATAGATCAAAACTTCAAGAGAATATATCATGATTCAAACCATCTTGTTGTCTCAAAACTTTAAGTCAAACACTACAAATCCATCTAAATATATATGTAAAGATAGAACAAAATATATTAAAAACAATAGTTGAACCTATTGTAATTTGAAAATTATTGTTGAATAATGAAAATATTGCATTAATAAAAATATCATATGTGACAACATACAATAATATATATTATTTTATATAACTCAAAAATTTTCAATCATAAAAACATATCTTAAAGAAAATTGACATGCAAAATCAAGTTATTAATCATATGACCAAGTCATATATTTCATATGTATCCAAAACAATTAATCAAAATTTTCAACATATAATTTCATTATTAAATTCTCAACAAGTAAATCCAAATAAAAGATGTTATCCATAATTTTCAAAATATAAGTATATATGTTATCCAAAAATCTCAACTTTTTATATAAAACAACCATATTTTACATTAGATATTGAAAAATAAAGATTAAGATTAATCTCAACTATTTTATCAAAAGATTATTGTGTATTAAACAACTAGAATTTGAAAAAAAAAATCACCTCTAACACAAGAATATTAAGTATAAATATTATACTTTCATGCAACCCAAAATTGCACATTTATGTGTAAATATTTCTATTAATGATAGTAGAACTTCTAATAATAGAAGTTCATAAAACAATTATCAAGCACTTACCTATTTGTATAGCTTGATATACAAAATATTAATCTTTTGATAATATGTAAATATTATCTATATGCTTGTTATCAAAGCTTCAAACTATAATATATTTCATTATAACTTTTGATTCTATGAATTTCATAAAGTTTTACAAAATTATTAGTAAACAATTTTGTTCTTCTAGCTATACGAGTTTTAACAATTATTAATTTACTAAGTTTTTCTTCATAGCTTCAGACTATGAATAATTAAAATTTGAGTAATGTTATAATAACATTAAACAACTTACAATTATGTTATGATATAACTTCTGGATATACAAAAAAATTAAAAAATTTTATGTATCTTCTAGCTACATAGTTGTTCATTGACAATTTTGTTTTGTATAACTTTTGGTTATACAAGAGAATTAGAAATTGTATGCATAGCTTTTGGCTATGAAACAATTGTTAATAAAAATTGTTTCAATAGCTGATTATGAAAAATGCGTGAATGTGAAATAAAAATTAAAAGTCAATATTTTTCATAACTTCAGGTTATGATTATTTTGTCAAAACAAGAAAATATGCAAATTTGTACATAACTTTAGGTTATGAACTATTTTTTTATGTAAATTTGTGCATAACTTAAAGTTATGAACTATTCATGTATAACTTCCAGTTACACCATATAATTAAAAGAAATTAAAGGTTAATATATTTTATAACTTCAGGCTATGATTATTTTGTCATAACAAGAAAATATACAAATTTGTGCATAGCTTTAGGCTATCAACTATTTTTTTTTTTTTTTTTTTGTAAATTTATGCATAGTTTCAGGTTATGAACTATTCATCGTGTAGATTTGTGCATAGCTTCAAGTTTTGAACTATTCATTGTATAGATTTGTACATAGTTTCAGGCTATGAATTATCCATTTTATAACTTTTAACTATATAATATGATTTGATATAACTTCCAATTATATTCTATAATTAAAAACAAATAATTAGGAGTTATATACATAGCTTTTGGCTAAGTATTTGTAATTTTGGATTTGTACATAGCTTTAAGCTATGAATTATTCATTGTATAGATTTGTATATAGTTTCAAGCTATGAACTATTCATTACATAACTTCCAGTTATATAATGTAATTAAAAAGTAATTAGAGATCATATACATAGCTTCCGACTATATATTTGTAATTTTATAATTTACCCAATAACTTCTTGTTATGAAGATTGTATATATTTTTCATAACTTCTGGTTATGAAAAATTTTCTATATAACTCCTAGTTATTAAATAATTAACATATCTACAATTACAAGTTTTTAACTTGATTATATGAAATATGATTTACATAGCTTCCGACCATGAGATAAAGTAAATAAAAATTATAATAATAGAACACAATGCTTACTACTTTTCATATTTCATTTGAAGAAATAAGGCTACATACCTATAAGAAATTTTATAGATGAATTCTTCTTTTTTTTCTATCTTGAACATTCTTATCTTTTTCTGCATACTTAGAGCATCATGTTGATAACGTGTTGTAAAATAAAAGAATGAGAAAAAGAAAGAAGAGAAAATAAACAGAAATCCTCAAAGTGAAGTAGAATGGAAGAAAACTGAACCAAGTATCATTAGAGGTATCTCCTTTTATAGAAAGTCATGAAGAGACATACATCAATATGAATGATCATCCACAAGTTCCCATAATTTGATAAAATCTCATATTTTATAACACTTTAAATATTTTATTCTTGGGTAGTTTTTATATTTTAACAGAATATCTTCTCTTGCTAGTTGTCAATATTTTGTAAAAATTTTATTCTTTAGAAATTCCTATATTTTAGGAAATTCGTGGTTAAAGAATTATTCTTTTCCTCTTCAAGTCAATCGATCTTGAATATTATAATCTTCTCTCTCAATAAAAAATTGGTTAGTCATTTTTCCTCGATCCTTGCTTCTCTCTCAAACTTCATATGTTATTAGCAGCATGTCTTATGTCTTAAACTTCATATGGTATTAGAGCTCCTAGAAACTCTCTTGAGTATCACCCTCCAATCTTTCTAATATTGTCAGTGCCCAAAACACTTCTATTTCCACAAACTCTTCTACCATCATCAATCTCTTTGACCACAATTCCTCCCTTTATTTTTATTAATACCACCACTCAAATATCTATCAAATTCATCTCCTCTTTCATGTCATTCTAATAGGATATGATCTTATAGGATTCATTGACGGAACCCGTACCTCTTCAACTATCACTACCATTGATGGCAAAAGTCCAAATTCAAAACCATTCCTTCTGGGTTCAACAAGACCAATTAATTCTCAATGCCAGTGCTAACTTTATTTCTCCTAATCTTGTTCTCTTTGTTGCTTCATCAAGAACATCTCATGGAGCTTGGAACATTTTAGTGAACACTTATGCCAAACTCTCTCGAGGGGGACTCACACAATTGAAGGAGAATCTTCGTCTCCTCAACAAAGACACTGAATCATTGATTACATGCAATATGAAAAAATCATAGTTGATGAATTTATTATGCTTAAGGCTTCAGTAGACAATGAGGTTCTAATACATTGAGGATCCTTGGTTGTCTTGATGAAGACTATATGTACAAGGACCTCTGCTTGGTCATGCGAGTTTGTGAAAGCCTCTTTACATTTGATGACTTGCATGAAAAGGTCATCAATTTTGAAGCACATCTTAAGTATGAAGCACAAAAGAAGGCAAATCTCTCCAACATGCCCACTTCTGTCAATCTCACGCAAAAATCATTTTATAATTCACCCAGAAGCTAAATGGCAAACCGTTCATCCTATCTACCTACTACCAACAAAAATTGTCCATCATTTTTCCCAAACACGGCCTCTTCACCAACTCACCAATCAAAATTTTTCACCTCACAACATTCTCCCTACATTAGCAAGTGTTTACTCTGTGACCAACAAGGTCACTTTGCAAAATGTGAGAGAGAGAGGGAGAGAAAGAGAGAAGAGGGATGTGTTTGTATGTGTGCACGAGAGAGAAAAAGAATTTAGCTATACCAAACACAAAAGAATACACAATCATTCTCAATTTAACTATACCTTAGTACTGGACTTTTTTTGCATCTTAGTCCTCAAATTACTTTTGCTCGTACTCCTTTTTAAGGATTTGTTCGTATTGATGATATTTCTCCAATTGTCTTGTGTTCGATTAGCTGTTTTCAACCTACCAAGCCAACAATAGTCATAGCCTTTTAGTACAACATTGATCTAATTTATTCAAATGATTACCATCTGTAAAAGTTTCATTCTTGTTGGTTTGAGAAGCATCATTGTTGATCAGTGACTTCAAATATTCATCTCAGATGGGCCAACTTCTTGAGGACAGACAGCATCATCTTAGAACACTTTAGCCACTTGATCAACAAAAAAAAAGAAAAAAAAGAAGGTGATTTCCTATCAAAGATGTTTAATTTCAATTATTCAGAACTATAATTGAGAAGGAGTTAATACACATTGTTAAAATGTGTTGCCTTCTCAAGTAGTATGACAATTAAAAGATATAATCTGAAAACATGACTGAATTTGCACCCATCAGACCTTTTTTCACAGTCAATAATAACTCACACAAGATAGAACTACTATGACAATTAAGTTTATTAGAAACGTAAATCTAATAGCGATGATGCTAGTGTATATATAACCTAGTCCAAATCCATGCACTGGAAGTTGAAATGAAAAACTATGAGAAACTCACGAAATGTTCCCCTGAACCACTGTAGGGCATAAGATTCATTTTGAAAATGGTAGCAATGACAGGAGCATAATCACTCAAAGGAGTTCCCAGGAATTTTACCACTTCCATGAGATAGGGTCTAAGCTTGGCGGCACAGCTGGTTATAACTCTCGCCCAATCTCTTACAGGTGGGTGAAATATTCTGAAACAAGCAATAAACCATATCAATGTGTATAGTGGAAAATTAAAATGGAAACTGAGGAACTAATTAAAATCAAGCAAAAGAGATTGGGAGCCATGATAGTCTTTCATCCATGACCAGAGTCATGATAGTCTCCATTGCTCAAAACACTTCTTCTGGGTGGTCAGTCCTTAAAGTCAAGTAACAACAATATTCAAGCATAACAAATGGAACTAAAAAAATCTTGTTATGAATTTGTACATTTATTACTCTGACATATGGTTCCTCTTTAAATATTTCAAAAATTGGAATAATTTAATTTCTTCTAATTAGGATCATTAGTTTTGTCTCACAAATACTAAGTGATCTATATATGATTCATTTGTATATCCATCTTATCATGTAGTCTATTCATAAATATATATAGTGACAAAAAAGGAACTTTAAATAATAATTTAAAAAAAAAAAATAGTCACAATAAGTAAAATAGACTCTGCTCATTAAAAATATAATTTTTTAGAAGATAGAAAGATAAAAATTAGTTATTGTTAAATGAGATTAGAAAAAATAATAATAGCTACCTTCTAGAACTAATAACATTAGGATTTACCAATAAAATTCATATAAACAAACAAAATCTATTATAAATCTATTTATATTCATGGTTTTTTTTTAACTTCATCAATATTTTTTTGTCTGATAACCATTATCCCAATTTATTTATTTTTATTCTTAAATATATTTAAAAGTTTCTATTTTATAATAACATTTTATGATTAAAATTGAATGTCTAGTAATTTTATTTTACTAAATAAGTTTCTTAATAGTGGAATATATTTGGCATTGATTTTAAAATTTTTAAAATTTTTTATAATAACATTTAAAAATTTTTCTTTTAAAATTTTCATTTTTTGAGATTTAACCAAACAATGATTAATTAAAAAATTCAAATTCATTTTTATGCTATTTAATTATTTGATTTTAATAAAATTTAGTCATATTTGTTTTTTTCACATTAAAGGAGTTTATGTTTGTTTTGAACCATGAAAAATAATAGTCCTTAATAGGATATTGTAAATAATAGAGAATAGAATCAGGAAAACTAATCTTAAAATTTATTACAGAAGTTACTAAATTCTTTGAAAATATTTTAAGAATTTTTAAGACATCTAAAGCCTTGTTTTAGCAATGCTTCTAACACACACTCCAGAAAAATACCACGTTCCTAAACACCAATATTAATTCGATATCAAAGTCTTTTATATATTTGTTGTACATATAAAATCTACTCAAATGCTCAATTAAAAAGGCAATAAAATTTTATTTACCCTTGAAATATCAACTTAAGATACATTAATTAACCCTTTTCCATTTTCTCACTA
Source organism: Vitis riparia (assembly GCF_004353265.1). Lineage (NCBI taxonomy): Eukaryota > Viridiplantae > Streptophyta > Magnoliopsida > Vitales > Vitaceae > Vitis > Vitis riparia. The sequence goes on along the minus strand of NC_048439.1, from coordinate 9,856,529 downwards.
GAAAATGCAAAAAGCAAACTTCATGAAGGCAAACAAGCCCACATGTTTTTAAGTTTGACAATCCCCATGGTTTAGGAGAATTACAAATCTATAACAATATATAAAAACGTATCTTGTCAATCCAAATACTATGACCACATTTGAGAAAGCTTCCTATTTTTTTGCTTCAACTAGAAGATGAAGTTGAAATCAAAGTCACATATTTTAAAATGCATTATCCGTATTGTAAAATTTTTAAAATGAAAAAACTTCTTGCATAAGTGTGGACCCGCATTTTTCACGTGCGTCCCCACTCGATCGGCGAGACTCGTTTTTTATTTGTGAAAAATTAATTTTTGGAAAAAGTTGGAGTCGCCACTTATTTTATTTTTATTTTAAAGAGAAAATAAAACAAGAAAGAAAAACCCTAAAATGTGACTCCATAATTTTTGGAAAAAAAGGCATGTCTTTGAAAAACCCGAGTCTAGATCCGGGGATCAGGTTACCTATTGGGAAGGTACCTTTAAAAGGTAGCACCCCTCTAAGCCCTATAAAGGTCTCTACTTACAAAGTTAAGGGAAGTGTGGTCATTAATCAGTTAATTATGGATACCTAAATAGGTTAGGTGATTTTAGAGAGTGGCATGCCAAACACAATCAAATTGCAATAAAGGAGAGTTAGGGTGCGTACCTGAACCGCTCTTCAAGCGCTATCATAAAACATAAAAGTTAGTGTAGAAATGTAGCGCACAACATTTGTTTTATTCAAGCAAATCAGGCATATATCAAGACACCCGAGAATCACGTCGAATATGGATATGGTCATCAATGGCATACAAGTCCATAGAGTTCTAGAAAATAGATGAGAAGAGAGCGTACCTGGATAGCAAGCTAGTACTCCTCTATGGGAATCAAGGATATCGCAACAATAAATATAAAGTGAATTCAAGTACTTCATCAAGAAGAATAAAAAATCATCATATCAATCAAACAGTATTGAAGTGAGCATTATGAATGTCGGGCCCCCACCAAAGCCCTAATTAATTTCGCATGAGTTGGTTCTATGAATTCCATTGTTTGGAATCATAAAATTTATTCATGCTTGGGGAAAATCAAGAAAATCAGTTGAAAATCAAACAAAATAGTGAAAACGCGTGCCAGAAGGAAAATGGCAGCAAAGGGGTGTTGAAATTTGGATTTTATTGCCTAGAGAAGGATCTAATGATGGATTTTTCAAAGTCGAGAATGTTTAGTTGAACAATGGTTCTAAAATTCAATTTAAAACAGTGAATTCTCAATCAAAGAAGCAAGTAGGGGAGAAGGTGTGTGTAGTAAGGTTGCCGTGATGGAGTGGAGTTTGGGACTACTTTTGAGGCTGAAATGCTGGTATGGAAACAGAGACTTATTAGAATTCTAGAGGTCTACTTTGACAGGTGACAAGCTTCTCACAAGCAGATTCAACTATAGCTCTAATTCCACTGGATCAACATCTCTCAAGGACCCCCACTGCTATTATGGTTCAAGCTGATTAACAACTTCAACTGAGTCATAAATTAAAACAACAAGCTCGTGGTATGTCTGGCATGCGAGGGGTTCCGCCTTAGAGGGTTTAGCTTCTCCTTTCTGCTATACGAAGAACTTGTGCATGATCTGACTAAAGATTGAAGACCATGCTTCCTGACAAACTTTCTGGCACTGCCTTTGGCCCAGGAAAGTAACACAACTTCACCAACCTTTTTCCTTGATTGTTTTTCTCCCAGGTCAAGGTTGAAACAACTTTCCAAGAACTCTGGCATATAGAAGAATTCTGGAATTAGTTCCTTCGCATCTGATGTGTTGCCCTTCCCAGCTGCACTTAACCATGATTGAAAATGCAATCAGCATGGTCAAACTGACCACCCTGTGATTTTTGGTTCTCTGCACTGAATGGTGGCAAGTGCAGCGGATAGGATGGGGCAATTCCAGCACTAGGATGATGAGAACCATAATGAAACTCAAAGACCTCTAGATCGTCCCAGCTTTCATATCTTTTCTTAAATTCCTCTTCCCTTTCCACTTTCTTACCATTTTCAACCCACTCTTTCAACACTTGCCTTGATCTGAATTTATCCTTTCTATCCTCTGACTCAAAGGAAACCAAAGTTTGCTTCATACTCTCTTCTCCCTTTTCCCATTCAGAAGTGAAATTCTTTTTCAGATCTTCAAGATTGGAGGCCATCTGGGCAACTCTCAAATTTATCTCCGAGTGTGTTCATCCAATGCCAATGCCAGCTTCGAACGATTTCTTTCACATTCTGGTCTGTAGTGGATGAGTTTGAAGGTTTTGAGATGGAGTTTCTATCAATGGGCAGGTCTGCAACAATCACATCAGAAATATAAAAATCTGTTACATTGCAAGTTTGATAGTTAAGCGAGCTTCTGCTGTTATCATCACTGTCATTAGCTATTGACTGTGCCAAATTTGATTTATTGAAGCTCCCTGTGCTGTTGAGAATATTTAGTTCATTGTGAATGTCAACAGGTTCAAGAACAGGTGAGAAAATTGTCTCTAAGTTTGATGGACAGGGGACTGTGGCGTATTCCGTATTCTCTGTAGTTATGGAATCAACTAAAGATGACAACTCCATCTGAAACTGAAGATTTTCGGCATCTAACAATTATTGCTGATCAATGTCTGCTTCATTACTTTCAGTATCCTGTGTGGAGACTTCTTTGCTTGAAGAAACATCCTGACAACTTTGAATACATGATTCAAATTCTGCTGTTTGCTGAGAGATTCTAATGCGAGAGCAAGAATGCTTGGATATCATACTTGACTTCTGACATACACGGAGACCACTTTTTTGTCTTAAACAGTTTGCATTGAACTCGATTTTCATCTTTAATGATAGCATTCGATCTGTATTTCTGATGTGGGCCACAATCTTGAACCGAATACATCAGTGAGAAACAAAATGCCACTAAGAGGTTAAATCAGCTGCAGCACAGAGACTATCCAACTGTTATGTGAATTATGGAGATGAAAGTAAAGGCAGTACAAAGAGAGAGCGAGGATAGTCTTAATGGGGACTTCACAACAAGGCCTTTAACTTTATCAATTCTTCAATTAGAAACTTGAATTCTGAAATCAATCTTGATCTCCCTCGAATAGGGTAGAAGCCCCCAAGAAAATTAGATGTTTCTGTGTACTGGTGGCAATTCAAAATGTGTAATTTTAACCCCAAAACAGCACTCAATAACTGACAAATTGTAGTCTTCCCATCACCAGTTTCGCCAATAAGAAGAATGGGCTCACGCAATCTGTAGCAGAGCTCAACAAGAAAGTACAACCTCCGCATACTTTTGTCCTTGTATAAACTGAAAACACCATGGGCGTGAATAAGGTCGTATGTCCTTGGGTATGTAGAGAAAGCTTCACACCAGTCATGGTAGATGCCAATCAGTCCTCGTTCGTATACAGCACCAAGAGTACTTTTCTCAGCTATGGTGGGTACAACATTCATAACCCACAATTTAGGAGATTCAAGTGCAGCAGCAAAACCTCCCAACCCAGCATTCATACCCATGATGTTTCGGTACCTTCCTGAGTCAATAATTTTATTAATTTTTTTATAAGCATTTAAGTGCTTCTTCCATAGTTTATTGTCCTCCAGGTATGTCTCAACAGAGACTCCAGGAATAGATCCACTAGCTACTCTAGGAGGGACAGCATAAAGCCTCTTGGGAAATGGCTGCAGTTCTCCACCAGAGACTTCATCTGGACTGTTAACATCAGGATATGGACTTATGCTTGGCTCCATATTCTTGTACCAAGTATCATCTGTTTCTTCAGCTTTGCAAAAATGTAGCTCGAGCATCATCCTGTCTGCCACTGCATGTACCAGCATTCACTCTCTTCTGCCAAATTGCAATTTCACCTTGCTCATATTTCTTCTCCCAGCAAAGAAGTCTGGCAATGTCTTCAATCTTTCTCTGCTCCTCCTGGAGTTCCTCTTTAGGCCGCAGCCAAGCTTTATAGTTGTTCCTCCAATTAATTGGAGGACCTGAAAGCACCCAGTAGCCATCAGGTCTAAGTACTCTATCAACTTCCATCATGTAAATTCCATCATTTGCGCCCCATGGAATTAAGCAACGAGAACAGTGGGCCATGTCAAAAGCTCTAGATGGATATGGCATCTTTATTGTTCCAAGAGCACCAATAACAGCAGGTACACCCCTTTCGAGAGCGAACTGAACCTGTGCCTCATGATTATCCCTAGGTGCAAATGACATAGCTATGACATTTTTCTTCAAAAGGTACGCACCCCAGCTGGCAACCCCACATCCAGTGTCCAGTGCAGTTCTAACTGTACCATTATCAATTGGTATCACAGAAGCAAGCTGATTAATATATGCATCTGCTCCTTGAGGAAACTGTGTTCCTCCACCTGGGAACCTAAACACGTTACCCTCATATTGAATCCAGTTCTGAACAGCCTTCTCAACTGTCAAGCTCTTATATGGTGCATTTGCATAGGGTACATAGTCACGACTCCTTGGCCAAGGAAAAGGTGTTACATATCCTTCTGGTGCAGGGATTAGACAATGTAGCTTTTCATTTTCTGCTGGACAATGTCTTTCTCGGTAAACCATATTTTCCCTCGGGAAGGTCATTGCCCGCTTCTGATGCTGGCAAGGTGTATAATCAATGTGTTTGGAACGACATGGCTTAAATACTTTGGGTTTTGATTCTGAATCATCGGTTGTCACAGGTTCAGTAGTGTCATTCTTGTTAACACAACTTTCTTCAGCAGTTGGTGGGGTTTGGGGATATCCTGAATCCACATTGTATGGAATTAGTGCAGGAGGTGGTCTATAAATGTCAGAAGGTGATGTTCCTTTCTCAAACTCAGAAAAATATCCATATTCATCTGCATTCTCACCGTCCACATTATCCAGAGACTCTGTGTTATCTTCCTGCAGATCAGAAGACAACTCCGGCTCCTTCTCTCCACTTCTTCAAGTGCATCTTCAACATTATGGTAAAGGTTGGCTTGGGTTTTCTGGATGGATGACGAATCTTGCTGAGGCAATTGAGTTTTGGATTGATCATTGATGAGTTTCCCGTCCATAGATGAGTCAGCCACCAATATCTCCATCTCAGAAGTATCATTGGGAGGTAAGCCATTTACAGGTGCAAGGTTATTGTGAATATTACTGTTATTAGAGTTCTGGTGCCGTTGTTTCTTAAATCTGCAGCCTGCATGTCATCCTTTAGTTGTGTCACAAATTCTATATTGAGCACATGATTGCTAGTGAAGTCAAAATTTCCAGATCCCAAGACATTTTTCCTTGGTGCCTCTAAATCCATGTCAGCTTTCTCTTCATTACTCTTCCTAGATCACCCCTCTCAGAATTTCCATCCACTTGTCCAGATTCTGCCTCTTCTAGATTTTCATTCCTGGGAGAAGTTTTACCACGGTTTGAATTGGTGCTCATACTCTGAAGCTGGAACTATAGGTTGAGCATCTCTGATTTCATTTCTACCTACAGATTATGATGGCATTTCTGCTCTCCAGATTCCAGGATAAACAGCGACTGTACAGTCTTCCAGGTAGCTCTTTTCTCCTTCATTAATGCCAGGCAACCAACGAGTGTACCTCACAGAGCTCTCCAATCTGCCAGTCCTTCTCTTGCATGGATTAAATTATCTGTAGTGGGCAAATACATCCCCATATCTCTGACAAATGCCTCTAAAGTTAATATATCGTTCTTCAAAAGGTAAGCAACAGCGTCCACACTTGCAGCCTGCTGCCTATGCGTGCACCAATTACAGAATGGGGTGAAGATCCTGATGTTTTTCAAACTTATTGCTTATCTGATCATGAGCTCTTCATCCTCAAATCATATATTTTATTTTTGCATGCCTACAATGAAAGGAACAGGGGCACCAAGAAAATCGAACATCTTCCTTGGTAAAAAAGGAAGCAATAAGCTCTGCCATTCAAATGAACAAATCATGGGAATAAGAGATAACACTGTGGCCAATATAACACCCAGATTTGAACATGTTATTACCACTTGCTTTTCCAACAATACTCCTTCAAGCAATGCCAAAACACTTTCAAGGGAAAGAACTTGACAAACTGTTGCTGTTGTCCATATTGATAGTGCAAGAGCTTCCTCGGCAGCAGCTAACTCGACATTGGCCTCAACAGGTTTCAGCGAAGGATGCAACCTTATGAAATGCGTAGAAATTGGAGGTCGATTATACTCAATGGCCTGCAGAAGTGTTTTGAGTTATGTCTATGCTGGAAGATGGACAAGACTGCCTCTTAACTTCACTTCGAACAGCTGGAATTTTTGGACCCTTACGGCTTGGATGGCAAGGCGGCTCTGCTTTGGAGAACCGTGTCTGTCAATTGGACCATTTTCTATGGTATTAATAGGAACCACAAGTGAAGCATGAGCCTTGTTAACTGTAAGAGCAGTTTATTGATGGCAAAACGAGATTATGGGAATCCAATCATATTGTGGCAAGGAAAATATTAGGATCACTATTTTTCATCTTTCTTTTTAATAATGACTCCAATGGCAGGGGGTCTCCAGCGGCTGATTCATGTTCCGCCAAATATTCTGTTCAAGTATGAATCCCTTCTAAGCTGCCTGTAATTTCTGAGCCTTCACGCCGATGCGTACGTATAGCATTCCTGACACCATGAATAAATACCCCAAACTGCTCTCAGGACAAACACCATAAATGGAATCGGATTGACATCCATAACCATGCTTCTGAAATTGGGGTTCATAAAATGAAGTTGTAATCCATTTTTCCAGCATTCTTCTCTTCTTCCTTTTTTTCTTTTTCTTTTTTTTAAATCTTCCAATTCAAATTCCCCTCCAAAACCTTCCAAGGAGAGTCCCACCTTCCTTAAACTCCAATGGTAATTTTCCTTGCAAAAACATGAAATTTTTGAAGTTAAATAATTGAATGAATAGATAAGTAAGTAAATAAATTAGGAAACGGTAAAAAATAAAAATAAAAATAAACAAATAAATACAAAAATGGGCCCCACAAGCTATGCAACCACACAAGTCATACAAGTCACGCTAAAGATGTCCGTAGGCCAAGTGTGCCTAAGTGGGCCTAGAGCGGTGCCTAAAAGCCAAGTGTATCTAAAAGCTATCCTAAAAATGAATGAAAAGTCTAAGTCTAAATTAGGGCTGCCAAGAGTCACAATAAGGGATCGAATAATCCCTCAACCAAAGTCTCCAAGGTGACTCAGAAAAAGGTAAGTGGTATGAGTAGTCATGGGCCACCAAGGAACTGTTGTGGGGCATTGAAAACGAATTTTAAAGACATGTGCTAAAGGGACAAAATTGAGGGTCTACAATAAGTAAAAGTAGAATTTCTATAAGAAGTAACATTTTCCCGACTTGTATTTTAAGCTCTTTTTTTTTTTTTTTGTTTATTTGTAAGCTACAGCTCTTTGACTAAAATTAGACAAATAAGCATAGAAGCTCTTATTAGGCTTGAAAAAGAGATTTTGACTTCTCAAAATTCAATCCCAACAAGACCTAAGCCTATTTATATATAATATTATTTTTTAGGTATGGTCCACTACTAAATCACGCGCCCTTAAAATTATATTGTTTTCTCCAATTCATGGATGTGATAATTATACAAATCCTTATTATCATAAAAGAATGTTGGAAATAAGATATTTGAAAACAAAGTTCTATAACTCAAGGAGGTGTCAACTTTTTCTTCTACAAATTATAGAAAAATATATAGATTAATAACAATGTAAATAAATCTTAAGTACAACAAACATGAATTAGAACTTACAATAATATTGATTAAGATCAGAGTTTGACTCTATGTTCTTAAGATGAATATTTCATGCTTAGGTGCTTATAGTTTAGTGCATCCAATCACTGCCAAGGATCCAACAATCACTTTCTTGAGATGGCAGTACTTCAAATCATAAAAAATAGTGAATCAAACAATGTTTTGTACTCTATACAAAAGCTTAGATGTTTTGAAACTACATAAGTGTAGCTCACACTTGAATTGTATTGGAATATCATATATACTTGGGAATGACTTGGAATGGAAAGCCATGATTGGTTAGAATGGAATACCATACTCGGGAATGACTTGAAAAGAAAAAAGAGATAGATGATGGGAATGACTTGGAATAGAAAACCATGGTTGGTTAGAATGGAATAAAATAGTCGGGAATGACTTGGAAAAAGAAAAGATGATCATTGTTGGAGTGATGAAATATCATAGAGATGTTTCATTTTTTTAGATGTAGATGTACTCTTTAGAGGTGTGCCTTTAGGAAAAGATAACACTTCATGTTAGTGGGCATTTCAGTTAAGCTCATAAGCATGTGGGTTTAAATCAACCTGAAAGCCAAACCCATATATTTAGGCCCATGTGTATATGAGCTCAGGTTCAAGCCCATGTTTCTTTTAAGTTTACAAAAAGCTTGTAAATTCAGCTAGTGATCTACATATATGGGATCACTTTTTTCCATCACATTTTCCATGAATATATATGTCACTTTGAGCTCATTTCTCATTTCCCCATAAATGGTTTTTATCATGTCAATATATTATGTTCATCTACTTGTCAAGATGAATGCATTCCAATTTGGTCCCACTTGAAATATTGAAGGGCCTCATGCAAAATTTAGTTCTAAGTTATCCTTTTATCATTATTTGAAAAACCATTTCTTACAATAATCCCTCACATGAAAGGAAATTTCGTTATCATGTGCAAATGATATGTTGACACTTGAGAAAGCATTATTTAGATAGAAGATGCATTAGGATATAGGTAGCTTGCGGCTTTGAAATTTCTTGGAAATCATTGAATAACATGATGTCTTGAACTTTTTAACTTATATATAAACCAAGATAATGGTATTCACATAGCTCCTTCTCGGACATCATTGATTTTGACAATTATGCGTACTTTAGCCTTGAACAACTCCAAGTTTTTATGAGTGTTCTAGAGAATTTCAACCTCAAAATAGTGTTAATTAAAAGCAAGCCTATCATACTCCATATGGTTTTTCAAATAAGACTCATTATAATCAGAGTTTAGCCTAATTCATGGTGTAGACAAAACTATTTCATCATAGCTAGGAATAGGTATGATAATATGTCTAGTGCTTTGATTTATCCATAACTAAGTTGTTCCTTTAAGCCTAAATCTTGGTACTCTAGTAAGCTAGGTTGGTTTACTATTATGAATTATTTTTGGTTATAGACTTTATTTCATTCCCTTTAATAAGTAGTTAACTTGATCTTTTGATAAACCAAAGTGGATCCACAAGGTTTTCATTCAAAAGTAACTATCCCATAGTTTTGTGTTTTCAACACATATGTTGATATTTACCATTGTTTATATCATTTTGTGCCCTTTGAATAACTGATCAATTATCACAACATATGCTTATGTTAAGCAAAGGTTTTGAGCCATCATATGCCCTATTGGAAATTACAAAGTCACTATGCTTCTTCTAGACTTACTTTGTCTACTGTTAAAATTTTTTACCCTATGGTGGATCTAGTAATTTTAACCTTTGTTTTAAGAACTTCTATTATATCACCTCTCTTTTCATTATGAATATAACCACTAGTAGATTCAAAGTTCTTTCTATTAGATATCTAATTTTTATCATTGAACCCTTTTAGGGTTAGAGATAACTATTTTAACTAAATACCCCAACACTTTTCAAGAACTTATAGAAAGGTCTTTATCCTTTCCATAACTCATATATAGGAATTATATCTCCATCCAAGCTATAATTTTGAAAAAAATAAAGAAGGCACTCAACACTATCTTTTCTACTTGTATTCTTTAAATAATGTATTTTAACTCTCGGACTTGAGTCATGACTATCTTAGAGCCTACCATTTTGTAACACGTGCAAGTTTTAGAGTTGTGAAGTAGAACAACCTTTTTTTTTTTTTTCTGTTGCCTTCTCTTGAATTATATTCCAAGGAAATTCTCTAGCTTCAATAAGAATTGTTGTGTGAATTATTAAAAAATATATTCACTAATAACTGTGTAATTAAACTAAATAAATAAAGTAAATAGAAATTAAAAATCACAAGTAAGATTAAATGAGGCTAGAGTTTGACTATATCCTTAAGGTGAATTTGTCTCATTCAGTGCTTCTAGTTTAGTGCCAATCAGGTTCTAGAATATAATTATCACATTCTTGTGATAGTAGTACTTCAAATCATAAGAAATGGTGAATCAAATAATGTTTTATACTCTCTGCATGAGCATAGATTATTAAAATGGGCATAAGATTAGAGAAACTTTGTTACCAACTTCTAATTAGTGCTATAATCCATAATTATCTCATGGTGATAACTTACATATAGAAGGGTTTTGATCACAAGGAGAAGAACACTTTAAAAAAAATATGATAGCCACTAAAAAAAAATCAAAATTAAATATGGAAGGAGTTCCCAAGTTAATAGAATTTTTATATAAAAAACAAAACGGAGACTTAATTTTCACCTTTTGAGCTAATTATGTTGTGTCATAATTAGCTTAAGACTTTATATCATCCAAATATGTTATATTGAAAACCATAATGAAACTTAAGACTTTATATCAACTAGTCAAAACAAAAAGCCAATAGATTCACCAATAAAGACTTAAACTCTTACAAATTTTCAAAGCTCATAAATGTTATTTTGTATGATCACGGGTAATTTATCAAAGACTAAAAAAAGGATTACAACTCAAGCTAAAAAAAAAAAAGAAGATGAAAACTCAAGAAAAAATGGAGAGTAATGTAGTAAGTGACACATCAAAGTAGAGCTCACTGGAGATGACATGCGCAACTTCGCCAAAGAGCCTACACATTGCTTATAAAGGTTAAAGAAAAAGAAAAAGAAGTGGGATAATTTAGAGATAGAGGAATTCAGGGATTGAGGAGAATACGTAGAGATAGGCGGATTGAAATGGTTTAATTGCCAAAAAAAAAATAAGAAAGAAGGTGACTCAAATTGATTGAGATTGTGAAAATTTGTTTTTTGTTTCTTTGACTTTTCTTAGGAACCAAATAGATAATTAGGGTTTTTTATTTTCAAAGTTTCTGAGTTGATTAAAAGGATAGCCAAAAATTTCACTATTTGGAGACATATTATAAAGATTTTTTCTTTATAAAGAAAAAACATAAAAAGCAAAATAAAATTATTACTCTAATTATATTTGACTCTTAAGGGGTATTTTTGTGTTTTTCTAGGAAATTTTGAAAACAAAATGACTTGATTTTATTTCTTTCATTTTATCCCATCACATTTACTTTTGTAAATATAGAATTTTTTCCAAGTGGTTTTTAAAATATTTCTACCATAAACAAAACTAGTCCCTCTATTTTCTTGATAATAGATGTTATATATTGAACAATTAGAGCTAAGATAATTGTACATATTTTAAATATTTTGATTAATTTTAAGTTTTTTTTTTGGCAAAATATGAAAGAAAAATAAAAATAAAATTAAAATATATCTCCAAAAACCAAATTGAATTTTATTAATATTAAATTTTTTATTAGATTTGAAAGAAATCGTATTCAAATATCTTAAAGATAAAATATTCTAATGTTATTATTTATTACTATATTTAGAGGTAGAAAAAAATTATTACTTTTATTATTTTGTTACCATGTCTAGTGAAAGAACAAGGCATTAAGCTAAGAAAAGTATTAAAATAGCACAAAACTTTTATTAATTTGCATTAACTAGTTTGCCAGATTTTGGGTCTAAGCTTGTCAAATGAAGTATATTGTGAACTTAGTTGTGTAATCATTAAATGCTAATTATTTTGGTTGCAAAATTTTGGGCCTAAGCTTATTGAACGAGGTATGATTGCAAGCGGACTTAGTTGTGTAAACTTTTAGAAGTTAATTTTTAAAATTTAGAAACTGAAATCTGCATCCAAAATTAATGGATATTCTAATTGACTTAGAAACCAAATCTTTATATGTATATATCTATGAGCTTCTTATACCAGCATCCACCATAAGTTCTTTCATAAATTAATTTTAAGTCAAAACTAGGGGGACCTCAACCTATTCATCTAAGAAATATGATACTATAACTTCCAGCATCATCTTAGTTTCTAATTAACATAATCCATCTATTTCTTGTAAAAAATTATCATTATGATTCATCTCAAGACAAATCTACTATTGGTTTCATGTGATTGTTTTTAATATCTATTTGCCATCACTTAGTGTTAGTACAATCAACTTAATTTTTGGCTTTAGTTGAAATCATACAAAATGAATAAAAGCCCTTTATAAAAAAGAATCAACATTTGCAAAGGGAACATATAGCATCATGCTCATGACATACATAGGAAAAGGAGAAAATCATAATTAATACCCTCACCCAAATGATATTTATGAAATGTTGGCATATATAAATAACCATTTGGTCTCACTTAAAGTCGAGCATCACCAAGCTTCCTAGATTGTGTTTTATTTAAAAACTACAAGATTGAAATATATATATTTTTGAAACTTTTCTATACAAGTTAGAGGAATATATATATATATTCCTTTTTTTAATATTTTGTTTTCTATTTTTTCTTTCCAATTTCTTTCCTTTAAAGTTTCAAGGATCCAAATATAGGTAATTTCTTGCAATTCCGGAGACAAAACAATATTTTAAGTATATAAAAAAAAACTATCTTTTAATGTTTTATAAAAATAACAATGTTTAACAAGTTGTTTTTTAAAAAAAAATTAGAAAATTTGTTTGGATAAATTGTGTTTAAAAATAATTTTTCTATTTTGATTTTATAAAAACATTGTAAATTAAATTTATAAAATATTAATTATTTTAATTCTATTTTGATTTTAATTTTCGTAATTACAAATAAATTAAAAAAAATGATAAACACTTAATTTTATCCGACTTCTAACTTAAATAAAAATTTATTTGGAAATTTCCTTCTCATGAAAATCACTTTTTACAGGAAATTTCAACAATGGTTGCATCGTCATACATAAAAATAAATCATTGTAAAGTACATCAATTTATAGTTATCATCATCATCATTGTAATTATCCAAAATTAAAATTATGAATTATTTATTTTTTATTAAAAAGTTTATTTATTTAAACTCTAACAAAAAAACTATTGATATAAATAATAATTACAAAAAAATAGTAAATGGGTACATAGAAATATGTTAATTTATGGAATTAAAAACATGCTAATTTATGTTTTACATGATAAACATTATCAAATTCGATGTAGCAGTAGGCATTAGCAATCAAGGTTGCTAACTTTGTTAAGACATCCATTCTACTCTTCCATGTATACCCATTCAAAAATTATTATTATTATTATTATTATTATGAATAAGATATAGACAATAACAATAATTTCGGCAAATAATGAATACCAAGCAAAAGTTATGAGAATTGAGATCAAATGGAGCGCGCTTTCCTTCAATGCTTCTACAGCACTCAAAAGAGCGTCACTCCTAAATTGAAATGGCAAGTCTGTAGCAATCACTGGCAATAGGAAAATGTACAAAATCAGTTATATATTTATTCATGGAAATATTAATGCATTATTGTCAGTATCTGAAGCTGAGTTGCAAAAAGTGGATATTTTTCATTCTATTAAGAGATACCTCTAGTACTTGTATACTGGTGCTTTTATATATTCATTTGTACAACAAACTAACTAACTAACCTCCTACCTGAAGACGTTTTTAACCGACTTTGGTTTGTTGCAGCTGATCTTGGTTTGTTGAAGCTGATACTAGGCAGTTAGCTTCTTGTGGCTTGGTCTTCTTCTTGTTGGTCAGCTAGGTGTTGTCTATCAGTTATATATAAAGGAATACCAATGGTTATAACCCAAACGTAAAACTTGGTAGTACTATGTACTGATTGTGTAGTTTACTGTGACGATAGAATGGTGAGTATCCTCTAATGACATTAGTGCAACTAAATTTTAAATGTTTGGAGGAATACTAGAATTCTTACAAGTGGGAATATATTAATGGATTATGCCTGCAGGATCAGTTCTCTTTTTTCATTTTATGCATGGTAATATTATCCAGCTTCAGCAGTACTACAAATGCAAGCTCGCCTTATTTTGATGTGATGAATTATGGAGCTGTTGGTGATGGAAAAACCGATGATTCGCAGGTAACTATCCCTTTCTCTTCGTGCAGGTATTGAGAATTCAGCTAGAAGAGAATGGTAACTGATTCCTTCAATTAGAAATATCATCATATTTTTATGTCCATTGGTACTACATACACACAAATTGTATTATAAAACGAATAGAAAAGATATCTTTTATGTGCCATGCATGTTCAGGCATTTCTGAAGGCGTGGAATGAAACCTGCAAAGTTCAACAACAGCTTGCTACCCTTAATATACCAGCAAAGACATTCTTATTGAATCCTCTCCAATTTTCGGGTCCATGTGTGCCCACAAGTATTAATGTTCAGGTGATTAATTTGTTGAAACTATGGAGGACTAAGCTATGTTTCATTCAAATTAATATAGCATTCGACAGAATTCAAAACCTCAATTGGGAGGTAATTGATGGAGATTGGCCTTTTCATTTTTCATTGATTTCTCCACAGGTAGCAGCAAAAATTATAGCAAGCACCAATAAATCCCTATTTTCCAACAATCATTGGCTTCTCTTCTCATATGTGAAAGGGCTTACTTTGACCGGGAGTGGAACTATAGATGGCCAAGGGGCAGGTTCATGGCAAGAGAGAAGGGGAGTAGCTGTAAGCAGAAGACATTTTCATTATTTTCCAATATTTTTTTGCTCAGAAAATGTCATATTAAAATCAAAGTTCCATACATGGCTTAACAATGTGACAAATAGTAAGATTTGGTATGTCTTGGGACAGGCGTTGAAGTTTTATACTTGCCCAAACCTAGTACTTCAAGGATTGACACATATCAATCCCAAAAGCCCATATCATTTTGAAAAAATGTGATGGAGCAAACATCACTAACATCACTATAAGTGCCCTGAAGCTGCCCTAACACAGATGGTATTGACATTGCTAGCTCAAACCATGTTCAAGTTCGGAACTCCAAAATTGGAACAGGTACTTTTTTTAGATCTGTTTTAGCCCTCCAACTACATACCTTTTCTTGTATGCTATGAACTTAATCGCTTTCATTTATATCTTTCATCTTCCCCTTCCAACTCCACCTTAAGGTTTTTTTTTGTCTTTTTTTGTTCTCTTTCATTTTATCCATATTTGCTTGTTTGACATCATCATTAGTATTACAACAATCACCATCATTATAATTTGTATAATGTAGGTGATGACTGCATTGCTATTAGTGCAAGATGTTCCTTTATCAATATAACCGGCGTCACATGTGGACCTGGCCATGGTATTAGGTAAGTGGAATACATGTATTCAAATTTTAGAATAATGAAGTGAAAATAAGAACTAAATTCACATTTTGCAGCATTGGATCACTGGGAGATCCTGGATCAGGTGACTTCGACACAGTGTCAGAAGTACATGTACGGAGTTGTAATTTTACAGGACGAAACACTACTGGAGTTAGGATCAAGACATGGCAGGTGGTTATTACAACATAGTTCTTAGCTGGCAACTTAGAATTGAAAGCACAAATTTTTATTTTTTATAATTTTGTGTCCATAGGGAGGGGAGGGAGAAGTAAAGAAAATAACATATGAAGACATTATGTTTGACAATGTCCACTACCCAATTGTCATTGATCAATTTTACTGTCCTAACAATGCCTGCAAAAACCATGTAAGGCGTGGATCCCTTCCCAATTTTTTATATTTTATTCCATCGAGTTTGAGACATGTTTTGCTGATGACTCTTTTTCTCATTGTCTTGAAATATTGAAGAGCGGTACCAGTGCACTGGCAATAAGCGATGTATTGTACACCAGAATAACTGGGACCTCAAGTGGAGATGAGGTGATATCTTTGAATTGTGGTACCAGAAATTCATGCAACAATATTGTGCTTGATGATATCCACTTAAAGAGCTCAGATCCAACGAAGACGGCTTATGCTCATTGTCTTAATGTTAATGGAAAAGCATCAAATGTAGAACCTTCTGCTGACCAATGCATGCATTCCTGAGCAACCATTGATTTAGAACTCCATAGACGTAAAGAGTTGTTTTATTTTAGAACCCAGTTTGCGCATGATATTTGTTGGATGTCTCATGTAGTGAATCTTATGTTGTAACTCAATTAATAAGGGTTTTGAGGGCTGGATTCACCGAACTATCTTATGTTGTAAATTAAAACTTTATTATCTTTCACCACTATAACCTAGAGTCAAATAGTTTATCATCAAGAAAAGGATGATATTTGTTGTTTTTAATAGTATTGATCTATATGTATATATACTAAACATAATAAATGCCACACCCTAAATTCTAAAGCTATAGTTTAATTATAATATGAAGGGGTTAACTCATAATTCTAGAAATTGAAATGCGAATTAAAAAATAATATTTATTATAATAGTTGAAATATAAGCTAACTTTTTATTTTCAAACCTAGAAATTTTAATTTAGATGTATACATAACAACCAGATTTTTATAATATATATATATATATATATATATATATATATATATATATATATATATATATTATAACATTTTATTTTACAATTTCCAAGTTAAAATTTTATTTCTTTTAAGAGTGCAAATAATATGGTCCAATAAAAAGTTTTCAAATATGTCATATATATTGTCTTAGTTGTATAGAAATTTTACTTAGTATAGAAAACAAACCATTTTTAAAAGTTTCAAAATTTAAGACAAAAATAATGGATTTGTTCTTTTCATGTTGGTGATGTTCAAAATAATTTTTTTGGATTTTTATCTTTGATAATTTTTCTTAGGCAAACCTTTCTTTAAAAAAAATTGTCAAAGTTATCAATTTATAATTAAAATTAGAAAAATAAATTCTGTATGTACTTAGAATTAAGTTTTAAAAATATTTTTATTGAATTCAAATGAGTGATATTCAATTATGTGCATTGTTAACTTAATGTAGAGACAAAACTATGCAAAACACTTAATGCACTACACCTATAACACCCCAAATTCTAAAACTATGGAATTTGAAATGTTAACCCATAATTCTAGAATTTGAAATGTGAATTTAAAGGATAGTACTATAATATTAAGCTAACTATTTATTTTCAAACCCAATAATTTGAATTCTAATATATAGCTAACAACTAGAATTTTTATAAAACATAACTATACTTCCAAATAATGACAATAACATAACCCTTTTATTTTACAATTTTGAAATTTAAAATTCTATTTGTTTTAAAAGTGTCTAACATGATTCAAGAGAGGTTTCAAATAAGTCCTATACATTGTCTTAGCTATGCAAAGATTTCAGTGTGGAAAACAAATCATGTTTAAAAGTTTCAAATTTCAAGATAAAAAAGATGTGGATTTTGTTTTTTTTTAAGTTGATGACACTCAAAATAATTTTTCTAGATTTTTATCTTTTAAAAATTTACTTGCGTAAACTTCTTTTTCAAAGAAATTCAGTAAAAGTTGTCAATTGATAATTAAGATTGGAAAATCAAATTTTGATTTACTTTGAATTAGGTTCTAAAAGTATTTTTATTGGATTTAAATGAGGGATATTTTGTTATTTACATTATTGATAAATAAAATATGTTCATAATGTAGCTATAGAGTAAATAAGTGATAGGATTATAGAGTAAGTAAATAAACACCACACAACGCACCTCTTTCCTATGCACTATCAATTCAAATTGCGTACCTTAACTCAAATTGTGGACATGTCCTTTTTAAATCATCAGCATACCCCTTCTTGTACATCCTCTTTTCTTTTTGTTTTAGATTTCTACACCAACACCGTGGCCCACCTACACAAACTCTATTTTTAGCTTAGTATTTTTAATATCTATTTAAATTTTGCAATAACTTTTTCCTCTATTAAAGGAATTTCTACACCTTAAAATCTTTTTGGTAAACACACCATAAAGCAACCCAAAATCCAACTAGAACTAAATTCAAAATAAAACCTTTCATTTCAAAATTTTCTTTTTATTTACTTCATTAAAACTTTGTACAAGCTATTCTAGCAAAAGCAAAAGTAACTTGTACATACAATTATATCAATTTAGTTTTCTACTAATATTAGAAGGCTTTGAAATAACAAAACATTATTCTTCACCGCAAAACATAAATGTACATTTCCTTCTTAAATCTCTTCAACTTAGTATGAAAATAATTTTAAAGAGAAAAGTGAGATATAACTCAATAGAGTTATAAAACAAGTTCTTAAAACATCTTGTACACCATAAGGCAACAATTTATTGTAACATCAATTTAACCCAACAATAGGAAATATAATTATATAAACCAATAATTTTCAAATCATATACTTACCTTGATTAATTAATTTGAATAACCTATAAAAATTATAAACTTAAAAGTATCAGGGGCTCTCACTGAGATACATGCGTCCATTCCCCCCACTTATCCATGCAGAGATCTTCTTGAGGATTTTTTGGGTCTTCCACCCTGGGTACTTTACCCTTCTTCCTTAGGGGCTCTTATCCACAGACCGTTCCCCTATTGCTTTTTATCTTTCATTTCAAGCCACCTTCACCAGTGTTTTGTTTTTATTTTTATTTTTATTTTGTCTTTTCATAAGTTACATCAATGCTCCAAGCAGTCATCTATATAGCTTAGCTATCAACAAGTTGGTTCCGACAAGAACAAATTGTATCTCAATAAAATAGAGTATACTTCAAACATGAGCAATAGCTTTCATATAATAATTCTTGTATTCAAATATCATGTACCATCAAAATTTTTACATACACACACCCACCATACCACCCATAAAATTGTTTCAAAACTAAATTTATCCAAACTTTTCATCCAAGTTGAAAATTTTGAAAGGGAAAGATTTTTCTCTTTTTTTTTTTGGAAAATTGAAAATTGAAACTAATTACATCAAATAAATAGACTCATCAAGAGTTGAGATCTGCCACAAATTTCTCAACTACATTAGCTAACAAAATAACAAACATATTTCCCTATCTTAAACAATTCGAATTTAAAATTTGAATTTTATTAAATAGAAAAAGAAACTAGAAACTCCTAACTTTCAGCTCCAGCTAACTCCTAACATTTCGACACTTCCCCTCAAGTTGGTGCATAGATGTCTATCATGCCCAACTTGCTTGTTAGAAATTCAAAGTTTGGCTTGATGAGTCCTTTTGTAAGGATATCAACTATTTGTTGAGTTGTAGGAACAAATGGAATGCATATAACACCAGTTTCCAATTTCTCCTTGATAAAGTGCCTATTGATCTCCATGTGCTTATTCCTATCATGTTGAATTGGGTTATGTGCAATGTTGATTGTAGCTTTATTATCATAATATAGCTTAACTGCTTCTTTGATTGGCTGCCTTAACTCTTCTAGGACACGCTTTAGCCACAAAATCTCACAAATTCCATGTGATATAGCTCTGAATTTTTCCTCAACACTACTTCTAGCCACTATGCTTTGTTTCTTACTCCTCCATGTAAACAAATTAGCCCAAACAAATGTGCAGTAACTCGAGGTGGACCTTCTATCAGTAACTTGAACCAACCCAATTAGCATTAGTATAGGCTTCAACACCACATTGTTCATTATTCCTAAAAAATAGTCTATTTCCTAGTGTGCTCTTAAGGTACCTCAAGATTTGATAGACGACTTCAAGGTGCTCTTCATATGGAGAGTGCATGAATTGACTCACTACACTCATTTCAAAAGCTATTTCTGGTCGAGTATGAGATAAGTAGATTAGCTTACCAACTAACTTCTAGTATCTTGTTGTATCAACTGGAACCTTTTTGTCAATATCTCCAAGCCCAGTCAGGTTCAGTTCCATAAGTGTCTCTGATGGTTTGCAATCACTCATACCAGTTTCTTTTAAGAGATCAATGATATACCTCATTTGTGAAACCACAATCCCTCTTTTTTATTTTGCAACCTTCATGCCTAAGAAGTATTTTAAGGAACCCAAATCCTTAATTTTGAACTCAATAGCTAAGCTCTTCTTCAACCTATATATCTCTATTAAATATCTCCAGTGAGAATGATATCATCCACTTAAACAATTAAAATTGTAATTTTACTTCCTGATGAAAACTTTACAAATAAGGTGTGATTTGTTTGTCTCTATGTGTAGCCTTGCTTTTTGACTAATTAAGTAAATTTATCAAACCAGACCCTTAGTTATTGTTTAAGGTTGTATAAAGACTTTTTTAATTTCCAGACCTTTGAATTATAGTTTCCATCAAATCCTAGAGGAGAGTCCATGAACACATTTTCTTCCAAATCTCCATTTAGGAATGTGTTCTTAATGTTTAATTGTTGGACTGTCCAATCTAAATTTACTACAATTGATAGGAGTACTCGTATTGTATTCAACTTGGCAATTGATGTAAAAGTCTCATAGTAGTCCACACCATAGGTTTGGGTAAACCCTTTTGCCACTAGTTGAGCTTTGTATCTTTTCAAGGCGTCATCTACATTGTACTTGATTGTAAAAACCCGTTTGCAGACAACTGTTTTCTTTTCTTTCAGTAGATAAACTATTTCCCAAGTATCATTTTTTTTCAAGAGCCCCCATTTCTTCAATAATAGCTTTTTTCCATTTTGGAACCCTTAGAGCATCCTGCACATATTTTTTTGGAATTTCTAAACACCAAAGGGTTGAGTGGTAAAGGAATAAAACGAGGGTGACAATTTTTCATAAGATATGAAGTTAAACATAGGATGCTTTGTGCATGTTTTGACACCTTTGCAACAAGCAATAGGAACATCTAAATTTTTTATTAACTCAAAATTGGGCTTAGAATGGCTTGACACCAAAGGAAGTTTACCTGATAACTCATCTGAGGAACTAGTAGAGTTCTTATTTGTACCTAGATTGGACTCATGGAGTTACTGCAAAGTTGAATATTCTTTTATTTGAAGATGTCTCTTCTTTGAATAGACATGAAGCTCATGTTCAGTTTTACTTGTTTTTTCTCTCATCTTCACTTTTTTGTGTTTATGTTACGACATTGAAGGATTAATGGTTCCATTAATTTCATCTCCCAAACTACCTGAGTCTTGATCTATGGTTGTAGTATTTGGGTCCTAATCTATGGCTATAGTGTCTCAGTTCAAGTGTTGATCTATGGCGCAAAGTCTCGATTTAGGTGTTGATTAGTGGTTATAGTGTCTTGATTTTGTAGAGATGAAGGAATATAGTGATTAAGGGTAAATTCAATTAAAATTGGTGATTCTGGCTCTATTTGGAAAACATCCCACTACAAGAAAAAGAGCAATTGTTGACATATGTTTTATTGACATAAGACTATACATGTCATTACTACTTATTTAAATGGGCAACAATGACATATTGAACATATATGAAAGCAATAATGATATATGTAAAATTTATTTAAAGGTTATCATGACTTATAAAGTGTAACCTTGACAGAAAACTTATAAGTCAAGGTATAGTTGATAGAAAGCGCATCTTATTTAGTATAGCTACTTTGACATGCTTTATAAGTCAATGAAACAAAGTGTATAGAGTACAATCCAAGAAGAAATAAATAGTTTCTATCCTTATGTTTTGTTTCTTCTGATGCCACAAATTGCCCAAACTTTTGTAGACATTATAAGGTAATTTTGATTGTTTAATGATTACAAGGTTACATAAATTATGGCATGCTTTAAATTAAGATGTGAGCATGGTCCATTATAATGTAATTTTGATAGTTTACAGATTTTGTATACTTGAATGCATTAAAGAATTCTATTTGTTGAATAAAATGCTCAATTTATTTGACTAGAAGAATAGTTATCTAATTTGTAATTAAGAGTAATTTACCTTCAATAGTTAATATGAACATTACTATAACTATATGTTTGGTTCCCAGAAAGTACTAAGGAAAGAAAAAAAAAGTTAAGGAAAATGATTTTCTTATGTTTGGTTGTTCTGCGGAAAATAATTAAGAAAATAATATATGATTAAGATTAATTAAAATTTTATATATTTTCAAATTATTTACTCTTTATATTGAATAGTGAAAATAAGTGAAATGAGTTTGAAACAGCATGTAAAAATAATTTATTGATTTTAAATCTATTTTTATAACCTTTTGCCGAACAAGTCTTGACGAGGGCAAGATGTTAAGTTGATGGGAGGCAACCGATGGGTGGATTTAGGGCATATCGGAGTGTGTCCATGCAAAAATGTCTTGGTTTTGTTGAAGCACCTCCTCGATGTTCCGAGTCTCCCTAGGTTCCAAGAGGGAACTAATATAAGTGAGACGATCATTCTTCTCCGAGATTTGGATGGTTCGTAAGGGGTCTGCCGCTGGGGGATCTTTATTCGTCGGGTACTGTAATTACTATTGGTCGAGTGCATTCGCTTGCTCAAAGAGCGGCTCACGATCGTTGTTGGGCCCGGCCTCTCGTGCTATTTGATAGCACTGGCGGGCTGCTAACTGGATGTCAAATAAATCAATTTGTCCATCTTCGGAGAGGAAGCTCACTATCTGATGGTACGTGGAAGGGATGGCTTTCATGTAGTGCAACCAGGTGTGCCCCAAAATGGCGTTGAAGGGGGATAAATCTTCCACCACTGAGAATTGTATATTGAGGATGATTGGGCCTACTTGGACCGGTAGCACAACGTCTCCAAGGGAGGTTGTTGCGGCTCCATTGAATCCTGACAAAATCCTCCTCGGGTTCTCTAGGCTGGAGGGCACGAGTCCCATTTGTTTGATTACTGATACCTGCAAGAGCTTGGCCAAGCTGCCTAGGTCAATTAGGATCTGCCTTACATTGAAGTCTTCAATCCTAATAGACAGGATAAAGATGTCTCGGTGCGATTTCAATATTCGTGTGGGGTTTATTGGAGGAAAAATGATTGTCCCATCTATTGGGCAGGGGGCTCCTGCTAGTTAATCCGGGCTGGATGGAGTTGATACGTTTGCGTACCGAAGCGGCCCGCAGCAACCTTTGCCTCTTTCTCTTGGAGTCGTACTCTTCGTCCAGGGGTTCACCATGAATGTAGTTGATTACGACCCTAGGGACATTCCGAGCCGAGGGGGCTTCGGAGGCTTGACTATGGGAAGACTCTCCTCCCTTAGCTTCTGAGCGGACGTACTGCTTTAGGTGCCCTGCTCTTACGAGCTTTCTACTAAGTAATGGAGACACTACTCCATAGTATGTTCATGCTCTTTATGATAAGCACATTTCCTGTTGTGATATCTCTTGGCTGGGTCTGCTTTGATGGGTCCGGGCCACCTAAAGTCGGACAGCTTACGAATCATTAGAAGAAGCTTCTCATATGACACGGTAAGGGGTGTAATCAGTGGCAGCTCCAAATGACTTTGTTCGCCTTGTCTGCAGCCAGACGACCTCTGCCGGTTCAGAGGTTTGGAACTCCTTGTCGAGTCATTCCTGGCCAGTTGTTTGGTAACTAGGATTTGTTGGGTGGTTGCGCGTACATCATCTTCCAGCATTGAGTATTTGTTCGCACACCGGAACAGGTCATCCATAGTTGTGGGAGGTTTTTTAGCGAGTGATTTGAAGAACGGTGTGCCTGGACATATGCTTCGCTTAAAAATTTGGAGGACAACGTTCATGCTATAGGCTTCTACTTGCAGTACAACTTGACCAAATCGTTTCACGAACTCCCTCAGGAATTCATTTTCCTGCATTTTTATGTTTTACAAGGTGTTGATATTCTGTTTATGTCGCATAAAACACAGGTATTGTCCCATAAAGGCTTTTGATAAATCCCGGAAGTTATCAACAGAATTCATAGAAAGTTGATGAAACCACAAAAGGGTCTGGCCTTGGAGGCTGGCGGGGAATACCTTGCACAACAGTGCGTCATTCCCTATGTCGAGAGTCATGAGTTGTCTGTACTGCATGATGTGATCAAACGGATCGCTAGACCCGTCATACGCAGAAAATTTTGGCACGAGAAACCCTCTTGGGGGCTTGTAATTGATAATACGCGAGCTAAAAGGCGTGGAGAGCATGTTGTCTAATCGCCTACTGATGGAGCCTAGGGGAGTTCATTTGCTGAATTTCCTCCAATTTGTCATAGTGCTTGTGGGAAATTGCTCCATGTGATGGGTGCGGCTGCGAGACTAGGATACGTCTCCCAAGTCATAGCCGTAGGTGGCCTATCCTTACTAGGTGCTTGTGGTCCCAACCTCGCACCCATTGCGTCAGATAACTAGGGTCTCTTGTCACGTTGTCCCTTTGATGAGACACGAGTGGAGTCCGAGCTTTCATCATATGGAGCGTGATACGTAGGTAAGGGTCGTTCACTAGGCCGCTCATTGCGCATATCAAGGGCGACCCCAGTGATTCCAAGATACACTGCCCCCTCGTTATGCCTAGAGTTTGTCCCTTGGCCTCTCGATCGCTAGTCGTGAGGAGGTCTCGAGGATGAAACCTAGATTCGTAACACATCATTTTCTTCCCTAAGCCTCCTTGTTTCTTGGAGCAGGGCTTGCACTTGCCGTTTGCTTTCCAACTATCATTTTTCCATGCTTTCGCGCCAATCAAAATAACCCTCATCTCTCATGGCTGACGAACGACTTCTAGAGGGTGTGGACATCTTCGCAAATTCTACTATCCCACAAACAACACCAATGTTGATGGCGAGAGATACCAAAGTCACTGTAATTTCCTAATGTACTCGCCTCCTTAACTAAAAATGATGTTTCCTTCCTTTGCCCTACAAAAGATGTCCGAACACACCCTCCGAAGCCTTTGTTAGTTTGGCGGTCCAACATATTGATATTCTTAGGCCCTTTTTTAGGAACGCTTACCTCCTCTTTGACTGGGTCGTCGGGGGCCTTTTATAGTGCCTGAAGCCTCGTCACTTTGAAGATGGGAAGACTTTTTGACTTTTGCGATCATGATGGTACTCAGAGGGTGGCAGAGCCATCATTATCCTGCAGGCGGCTGACAGAGATTGTTGGGGGGATGATTTGCCATCACCCTTGTCTTTTCACTCTGCAGGCGGCATAGGGCAGGTCGTGACAGGTCACCTAGAAAAATCCAGGAATGTCCTGTCGAGTATGCTTTTGGCGAAATGAGTAATGATTGCCCGTAAAATAAGGTTAGGAATCTTGTTTGGGAAGACAACTACTGGGTTCGGACTGGACATTCGGACAAGGGGTGGGTGTGCCACATGTCAGTCCATGTGATCGTCCGGATAGAGGGTGGGATGTGCCACGTGTCCACCGAAGGAGAGCCTTGTGAGGCCAGGGTGGCCTACCACATGTACACTTAGGGGTGGTCCCTACAGTTAGGTTTGAGAAGATTCCTGTCATCAACTTGGACGTTTGAAGACGTTAAGGCTGCTATTTCAGAGGACGCTAGCTTTTCAAGGATTTCAGGAGAATTTTCAATTCATTATGTTCTATCACAAAAATAACTAGATCTTTAGAACATGTGGGTTTTCCAGTCATGGTCAAGTTATACAATTAATATTTATGTTGTTCTTCCTATGCACTCACATCATCTAGCCATTCAACAACTGTAAGGAGTTTTCTCCATAATGTTCTACGAAAACTTGTCCAGCAAAAGAAATCATTAAGTTGCCTGTCATGAGAATTAATTATCAGATTTTCTTGTAGAAAACCTTGGAGAATTCTTCATTTCTTGAACAAAATTTATGTATGGAAGTGGAATAAATCATCTTTAGTACAACACAACGAAAAACAAAAAATGTACTTGAGAAAAGAAGGGCCAAGTGGTTTGTGAGGAAAGGAAATGAAGGAATTGAGGCCAATAATTCCTACATGTACTCCCCCTAACATATGAGTCTACCGCCATCCCCTTCTTTCAATCACCATTATGTACTCAGATCTAATTGAGTTTTAGATCCAAATCAGTCTTTGTATACAAAATATCGAGTGAAAGTGTGCTTGAGGTTGTCATTCTCCCACTCCAACCCCTCACACCACCTTGAATTCCCTTGAATTATTTCTAAAGTGTTGGTGGCACTACTAGAATTCAGTGGCAGCTTCCTTAGCTTTGGACAACCAGACACAACAATTTTTGTAAGGGAAGGAAATGGCAAAGCCCACCTATAGATACTCCTTAGATTTGGGAGTTTAAACAACCATAGTGCCACAAGTCTTGAGAATATGCAGAGATTTTGTTGTTCAATTTCTGACTCTCCACACTCATCACCCCTTATAATTTCTCCCATTTCCTTTCTCTCATTTCCTTACTGTAGACCCTCAATTTTGTCCCTTTAGCACATGTCTTTAAAATTCGTTTTCAATGCTCCACAATAGTTCCTTGGTGGCCCATGACTACTCATACCACTTACCTTTTTCTGAGTCACCTTGGAGATTCTGGTTGAGGAATTATTTAACCCCTATTGTGACTCTTGGCAGCCCTAATTTAGACTTAGACTTTTCATTCATTTTTAGGATAGCTTTTAGATACACTTGGCCCATTAGGCACCACCCTAGGCCCACTTAGTCTCATCATAGGCCGTTTAGGCACACTTGGCCCATTTGGACATTTTTAGCGTGACTTGTATGACTTGCATGGTTACATGGCTTTTGGGCTCGGCTTTTGTTTGTTGGTTTATTTTTTATTTTATTTTATTTATTTTATTTTATTTTAATTTTTAGTTTTAGTTTTATGATTATCATTCACTTTTTATTGGTTATCTTCCTCTTTATATTATTTTCCTTAACTTATTTATTTATTTATTATTTATTTATTTTTACCGTTTCCTAATTTATTTACTTACTTATCTATTCATTCAATTATTTAACTTCAAAAATTTCATGTTTTTGCAAGGAAAATTACCATTGGAGTTTAAGGAAGGTGGGACTCTCCTTGGAAGGTTTTGGAGGGGAATTCGAATTGGAAGATTTAAAAAAAAGAAAAAGGAAAAAGGAAGAAGAGAAGAAAGGAAATAGGAGAATTTTCCTTTTTTAGGAATAGATTTAGGCCTTTGGGGGGTGATATATATGTGTGAGAAAAGGAAAAGAGAGAGAGGGGGTATTGGAGTTTCGGGGGAGAAGATTTCTCAGTCGGAAAAAAAGGTGCAGCAGCCGGGGAACCAAGCAATTGGAGAGGAGAACGTGCAGGTATGTTTCCAGATTTTTGCTATATCACCATTTAGTTTCAATCTTTCCTGATTTCTTAGTTTCTGAAGATTCATTCTTGTTGTTTGGTGTGGACGCAAGGGCCACAATTTGATTAGTTGAGATTGATTTGCTTGCATGTTTATGTTATTTCAATATTCCGTTTAATGTCTTTGGTTCCATCTGAAAGCAATCTGAATGAAGGTTTACCTTTGAATTTGATGCTATGGGTCTTGTCCCCGTTTATGTCCCAATCTGGCTTCAAATACCCACCGACTATCTTCTTTTCCCCTGTTTTCTTTTCTTTTCTTTCTTGGTCTTTCTGTGCTACTGTATCTGGGTTTCTTTCTTTTCTTTACCTTGGTGTTCCCGGATATGGAGACTATGACGACAAGAGTATTTCATGAAAGGTAGAAACTTTACGAAGGCTGTGTAGAATGTGGGCTGTTTGCGGGGTTTGGCACACGATTGCAGATTGTTGAATCAGATTGGGTATTTCTTCTTCAAGGCAAGAAAGTTGTTAAACCGGGTTCCGGATGTGATCTATTGAGACTTAGAACTTACTTCTATTTCTGGGTTTCTCTGTTCGTGGAATTCTGGGCTGGAATCTAGCAGGCTTTCACTTGTCTCAACAATGACAGATTCTATTGATAATAAATACAAGATCAGAATATAAGATTTGGGGCTTCTCGTTTGTGCAGTGTCAGTCAATACAGAGTTAAAGATCTCCTTGAATATTTGGATTATGGAATGGTAGACGAGAGAGAAAAGAGTCCAGTAGAACTTGATGTTTCTTTCAAATCCAATTCACTAGTAACCAAGGCAATTATGGCCTCTTTAAACCCCACGGTTGTTTCTGATAGAAATTTGTGTTCGATACTTAGAACAGAGAGCTTAGGAAATTACACTGCCTAATATGGATGATTCAAGTTCACAGCTGAATAAACTCAATGAGGAACCTGTAAAACTAGACTGCTTGCCAAGTGTTGTGGCCGACCATCCTTACGTGATAAAGATCCCAAAACAGGATAAGGAGAAAATGACA
Organism: Vitis riparia; assembly: GCF_004353265.1. NCBI lineage: Eukaryota > Viridiplantae > Streptophyta > Magnoliopsida > Vitales > Vitaceae > Vitis > Vitis riparia. The sequence continues at coordinate 9,828,297 of NC_048439.1, read as the reverse complement.
GCTTCTGGTCTTGAAATCGTGCAAACTTTTAGTATGAAGCTTGTTCCAGTGGGACTAATATTTCATTGGAAAACAATAGAGTGGAAGGATCTCTTAACAGTATGGTTTCAGAAAAGGTTGCTACCAGCATTGGTTCTGGTGGAATGTCTTCACTCGAGGTCACCAAGTAGAAGGAGGCATGGTTTAATTAGTGACCAAGAGGTATCTGGTTTTCGAACGGCTTGGTCCAGACTTTGCAACTGTTAGTGGAGATGTCTGGCAAAATTGCGTATTCTAAATTATTTGATTGAATTATGGGCAAGACAATTTATTCCTCTTATGACAGATAGATTGCACTAGAAGATGGGTGATCCTTAAAAGTTGTGAATTCTGCCATTGACCTCCACAAGAAGATGATTGAGATGTGCTACTGATGTTAAACAGAACAGATGTATCATGTACGCATTCTCAATTTGTCGAAATGCAGATTGAATGCAAATGGCAGCCTGTCAAACTGTCCTAGAAGAGTGTCGATGGATTTGAGTGGGAGATGGATTCGCAACTGCTAATGAGGTTGTCCTTAATGATCTCCACCATTTAGCTTCTATATGCGTGTCATACCAGTTGATTTAGCAGTTTTCTAGGAATTATTTTTTGAAACTCGGAATTCAGGAGCTCTTGAAGCCTGATAACATGTTAGGTGTAATATCTGGCTGAAGTTCAGTTTCATGAACATAAATCTAAGATCTACTTACTTGATGTGTCAGGAAGTTCACTTCTTGTTAATGAGTTAGTTTATGATGATGCTCCCTAGCTGTTTGGTTCTTAAAGATGGATGTCTGCCTGCAAAAGTGATGAAGCAGCCCCTAATGCTATTGATTCTGATACAACAAGAAACTTCTCATGAAGTCACTCTTATGACACTACTGATGAGGAACTCACGTCAATTGTAATGGAAAGCTATCAACATTCAGAGCCTCAGCACGGTCTTGAGAGCTTTTCTACCAAAGAAACAATTTCTCCAACTTCTTAGGAAAGGTTACATCGGGCTATGAATTCGGTCTTGGAATAATGGGGTCTCAAGATAGGCGCTAGAATCTGACCAGAAACGAATGCCTGAACCAGAAGAATGTGTGTTCCATCTGGTTACTAGTAAGCTGAATTTTAGAGTCACCAAGAAGACTTAATGAGGCTACAGCAATGGATGAACTATTTAATCGCATTACCTCCACATAAAGATCTCTCAGGAATGAACCACTCTTATAATGACATGGAAAAACTTCCCCATGCACTCTCCAAGTTCCCTTCAGTCGAGGTACAATCTATGATGCAGTCTCCTAGGCTCACCCCTCCCCAGTATGCAACAGCAGCAACGTATATCGCTTCAGGAAGTCCATTTATCCTAATTTGCAGTCAGTGATAGATCCTCATCCGTAACTGTTAGTCTAATATCAAAGGAGAAGCCTATTATCCTTAGTCATGCAGGAATTGAAGATTGCATTGGCCTTCCCCAAAGCTGCAATTCCTCTCAATGAAAAAGTCATAGCTGCTCTTGCTCATAAAACTATAATTCTGGTGGCTCATCAAGTGGAGTTTCTCTTCGAAGTCGATAAAATTCTGGTTATGGAAGCTGAAGGCTATTACAGAATCACTTCTAAACATAAAATCCTGAAGCTGTATGCTTGGGAAACACACTTCAAGAACGTCAAGAAGGGTAAAGTGTTTCTGGAGATGCTGAACGAGTGCTTGGATCAGATAACGAGTGCTTCACGGGACAATCAGCCAGCTGTGTTCTTGCAATGGAGCACCTTGCTATCTTCTTAGATAGCAGGTAATTGACAATGGAGAAGCCATAAATTTCAACCTGAATAATTTCAGTAAGCAATTAGATTCTGTGGTAAGGCCTGGCGGTGATTCTTTGCAAGTATCATTTGATAAAAACCATGCACAAGTAATTCTGAGGCTCAGTTCTCAAAGAGTTGCAGTAGATATCAACAGTATATTACTTGAATCTTTAGATAATCGTCAAGTTCAGGCTCATCATGCATTAATATCAGAGATGGCTTAAATTTGATTTCCGTGAAGACTAGTAATGAATCTCGCAGATGTCATGGTATGCGGATAAACCTGAGACAGATTTGAAGTTTTTATCTGAACTTGATACACATCCACAGAAGTCCTAAATGTCAGGTGATCGAAGATGCAGGAAAAGACTTGAAGGGTGATGATCAACTTTGGCTTCGCTATCATCTAAGAATTTTATTGAACCACTGATTAGGTTTCTGAAGGATGCTTGTGGACAGCATGATGTAAAGACTCAGAGAGTTGGATTTCAGTTGTTATTGGCGCTTGTCAACAAATCGAAATGGTGGGTCATACATGGGAGCAGACGCATTCAATCTGATGACACCCCTTCTGAATCAAAAATCAACAATATTGTCAGGAGTTACAATGGAAAGTGACTTATGTGTTCTCTTTCTCCTTCAGTTTGTGGACTCGGGGTCTCTCTTCACAAGACAGCGAAACTGGTACTATGGTTCAGCCTAGTGATATTCCCATAATTTATGTTCGTGAATTGCTTGAGATAAAAGGAAGTTCGACCATCAAAGGCCTGCATCTCTTGGACTAAAATCTGGACCAGAAAAATTTCAAAGTTAATACGGACTAGAAAATTCTCAAAGTGTAATGGAAGCTCTAGTGATGAGGGTACCCTCTTTGACGAATCAAGAAGTTGAATTTGAGGCCTCCAATGGAAGAAATTTGAACTTTTTCTGATGAGACTTCCAAGGCTGTCATGCACATTACATTGCAGTTCAGAATTCCGCCTTGAAGTCTTTTCTAAAGTCACTTTCCAAAAGATTTAAACGCAATGTCATAGCTCAGAATCTCTGGTATTCACGTTCAGTCTCTTAAGCTTGACCCCAAGGAATCTTTGAGGGTTCATTGCTCCGTACCTGAATATGGAGATAGGGTACCAAGTGAGGATTTTCTGAGAAACAGTCGCATCATTAATATAGAGAAACAAAAATCTGAACCCACTTTGAGAGAAACAAACATCTCATGTTGCCACTTTGGATGGACACTTGAAATCCAAGAGCACGGATTGAGGGGCGGCCTGCACTCCCATGGGGACCACGCACTAACAGAAACACGCCACCTCGGGAAGTCTTCACAGCCGCATGAAGAAGTCCACGCACAGTTTTGATTTTCAGAGAACACAGTACATGCATAGTCCGCTTTCTAGAGGAACCCCAGAATTTTTTTAAGAAGTTGCGAGCACTAATGGACTCCATGCACAGGTTTCTTCATGGGCTGCATCCACTTACGCCACGCACCATCCAAATTCGAAGACAGCCGCAACGTTCAGAACTTGAAGGCTGCCACCTTTCAATACCACACATAGATGCATTGGAGATGTAACTTACGCACTAAGAGATCCTTCTACAGCTATACACACTGCCTGCAATGCTAAGGAAGTTTATAGAGAATCACACTAGACTTCCTTGGGAAAAACTGTGCTTAGGGAAGAGAATGAATGCCTTCAGTAGAATATTGATACAAAATTCGTTGAGGATGACATGTTTATTGGGCAATTAGAGATGGCTCTCTCAATCCCAGATTAAAGAGTAAATGGTGCAGTAGTTCAAGTACCTCCAACGGTGATCTAGGCTCCTCATCAAGTGATTCGGTCCAGCACTTCTTCAGATAGTGAATCAGAATGTGCTTCTACAATTTGGTAACGACCTTGCTGAAGATATATAGTTACGGTGATCTTATAATGAGGAGTCCCTATTTCGTATAAGGAGAAGGTCTTGATCCGAGGTAGAAAGAGACATGGTTTAATCGGAGACCAAGAGATACCTGGTTTTCGAAATGGCTTGGTTCAGATTCTGCAGCTGTCAGTAGAGACATTCTGACCAGAATTATGTATTCCAAACATTTGGGCACGCGGATATAGCCTTCGGAAAATGAGAAGCACAGTTTTAAATGGAATGAGACTGTTTTGGGAAAGGGGAAAACCCTTGGGCAATCAGGCCTGAAACGTTTAATAAGGGTTGAGGGACAGGTTTAGAGAAGTGACAGCTCACCTTCTTGACTATGACCATTTTGCCAATATGCCACCTACTGCCTTGTAAAGATTACACACCCAATTTTCAATGTCAATGATAGGGTGAATGGAAATATGAATCAAAATGGGAAGCTGTCATAATTGATGAATGTCAACGCCCCAGAATTTCATCACATTTTGCAGAATATAAGATACTTGTGGCTGATTTAAGGCTTCTTCTTTATAATGGTTAGATAAAGGAAAGCACGTTGGAGTTTATGAATCTCCTATCATTTCTTGACCCTGGCAATAATGTGAATAGCGACAATGTTTTGAAAATTGACTACAAAGACTGTGTTAATAAATTAGAGGAGAGGCATTATCATCCGAAGAAACTGTCAATGAGCACATGGATAAAATCAGTGCAAAGGTTAGATTCAAACCAAAATCAATGGAGCTTCCTTCATTTGAAGAAGATGGTGGATTAAATGATGAATATTCAGACTCAGCTGTTGGATTTGATGGCTCATTGAATACGCCAGAAAGTTTATGTGCTGGACAGCGGCCTCCTTCATGCTCATATCAGACTCCCATTCAGCAATTCAATTCTAGACTGACTCAAGTGTTTCAACCAGAGAAGGCTATGCAAAGGATTTCATATAAGTGGAACACACGTACAGCTTGGAGATGTTGCAACAGTCCGTGTATTTATTCGAAAAGCTACATCAGTGAATTTTCCCATGCGAGCTAAAGAAGACCAGTTAGTACTATTGAAAGGGCAAAAGATGAAGTTCGCAATGAGCTAGAAAACTCAGATTCTGAACTACAGAAAAATCCACAAGTGAACTATAAGAAAATTGATGAATCAGATGAACTTCTGAGTGAAGATTTGAAACTTGAGAATGAGTGGCAGCAAGTGAGCACATGCTCTGAAATAAATATGGCCAGCTCTACTCCAGACATGCCAGCAATGTACAGAGGCCTCTTCATACAACCATCAGCAATCCAGCAACAGCTAAACCTCCCAAGCTCCAGTCCCTCATGGCTATCTTGCTACACACACCTCCTCCTCTCTTCGCTTCTTTGATTGGGCATTTATTGTTTTAAATTGAATTTTTGAATCATTTTTCAACTAAATATTCTCAGCATTGAAAAATCCATCTTCAATAATCCTTTGCTGCCATTTTTCCTCTCGGCATGCACTTTCACTATTTTCTTTGACTTTCAACCATTTTTTTTATCTTCTTGATTTTTCACAAGCATGAACAAACTTCATGATTCCAAACAATGGAATTCATTGAATCGATTCGTGCAAAAGCAATTTGGACCTTGGTGGGGGGTCCGACATTCTTGATATCTTCACTAATATTGATTTTAAAGATGATTGTTTGGTATTTAATTGATTTTGATTCCTCTTGGAGATATGCTTGAATTTGTTTTATATTTATTGTTGAGATGCTCTTGATTCCCATAGAGGAGTACTGGCTTGCTATCCAGGTACGCTCTCTTCTCATCTATTTTCTAGAACTCTATGGACTTGTATGCCATTGATGACCATATCCATATTTGACGTGATTCTTGGATGTCTTGATATATGCCTGATTTGCTTGAATAAAACAAATGTTGTGTGCTACATTTCTACACTAACTTTTATGTTTTATGATAGCGCTTGAAGAGTGGTTCAGGTACGCACCCTAACTCTTCTGTATTGCAATTTGATTGTGTTTGGCATGCCACTCTCTAAAAATCACCTAGCCTATTTAGGTATCTATAATTAACTGATTAATTGCCACACTTCCCTTAATTTTGTCAGTAGAGACCTTTTTAGGGCTTAGAGGGGTGCTACCTCCTAGAGGTACCTTCCCAATAAGTAACCTGATCCCCGGACCAAGACTCGGGTTTTTCGAAGACATGCCTTTTTTTTCCAAAAATTATGGAGTCACATTTTAGGGTTTTTCTTTCTTGTTTTATTTTCCCTTTAAAATAAAAATAAAATAAGTGGCGACTCCAATTTTTCTAAAAATTAATTTTTCACAAATAAAAAGCGAGTCTCGCCGATCGAGTGAGGACGCACGTGAAAAATGCGGGTCCACAATCTTCTTGAAAGCTTGTTACATTTCTTTGAGTGAAGGGAAATTATAAAGAGAAGAAAAACTGTTATATAAATTTTTGCAGAAACTAATATCTGAGGCAATGTTTTGAAGTCACTCCTGAAGCCAAGAGGGTCTGCAATTAATATGTCAAATGTGATTTCAAAACTTCCATCTTATTGAAAATGTAAGTAGGTTGTCCATCTGATCAGAGAAAAAAAAAATCAAAAAATAGAAAATAAGTATTCCACAAATAATTTTGGTGTTGCTCTAAGATAAAAATAAATAAATCCTTTACATTATCATGCAACTATGTTCAGGTTGGTTGATAGCTGACCTAGAAGTGAACTAACCCTGTTTAGTTGAGTTCCATAAACCGAACCCAGTTTTGCCAGGCCAATCTGGACAATGATCAGATTGGTTAGTTTAGTTTCTGAGTTGTACTTAAAATCTGATTTTTGTGCAGTATAGTGCAAACCCCTTAAGAAATCCTAGAACCAAAACAAATCCAGTTCTTTATGTCCAGCGTTCAGGAAACCTTTAAAAAGTGTTGAACTACCAATTTTCCTAAAAGCTTAAGCTTGTAGGATTTGAGTCCATAATGTATATCATGCACTCAACACCCTCCCTCACATGAAGAGACACACGCTTGTAGGTAAACAACCACAATCAGTGTCTTTTTGGGCTTATTTAATAAATTGGGGATCTAATTATATAGTAGTGAGGTTCTGATGCATGACCTCCTACTAAACAAGACTCTAATACCATATTCAACAAAAAGCATGTTAACATAGTATGGTAAAACCGTATAAATAAGCCCAAAAAAAGTCATTGGTAGCAGCCAAACCCTTGGACAAAAGATGAGGGCTAAATCAAGCCTCTCTCTGCTTGCTATTCAGCAAGTGTTGAAGGGCTAACATTACAAAATTCTGATGCACTTGATGCCAAAATGAGAATGGCACTATGGAACTGTTCATACATGCATTATACAGTACAGTACATGTTATATAGGGGCCAGTTTGTGATCTAGGTCAGTTTAGCCAGGTCATCCCAGAACCCAAAACCAGCATTCCGGTTCAGAATTTGACAAAGCAATGGCTGAATTGAATACCCTGTAGAACTGAACTGAACCAACCCATTGAGTCTGGTGGTCAAGTATCTGGCTGAACCATTTAAGAAGCAACCAAAGGAAGAAGAAGCTAGTTATTAGTGTCTCCATCTCCACATTTGCATTACTGAAATAATTAGAATATAGCATTATTTGCATCATAGAATCACTCCTAGTCATTCTAAGGATCTAAATTGCTTGCCATATCAGGTTGAACCTGGACACTTAGTCCTTGTCCATGCAGCAGCTGGTGGAGTGGGGTCTCTACTATGCCAGTGGGCAAATGCCCTTGGCGCCACTGTAATTGGAACTGTTTCAACAAATGAGAAGGCGGTTCAAGCCAAGGAGGATGGTTGTCACCATGTCATAATTTATAAGGAAGAGGATTTTGTTGCCCGGGTCAATGAGATTACTTCTGCAATGGGGTTCATGTTGTTTATGATTCTGTAGGAAAAGACACCTTTCAGGTAATGACCATTTTATCATCCTTATCAAAAGAAACTACAAATCTTTCAGTTACGATACTTTATCAGAAGGTACCTCTATTTTTCATAAAGGTCAGCTCTATTCTCGTGTGTGCTCCCACTGGCTGTATTGCTAACTCTATTTCTTTTTTCATTTTTTTTTCTTTTTTTCCTTTGTTCATGTGCTCCCTGTGTCATCTTTTGTGTTTTATTTTTCAGTTTAGACATAGATTAGAACATTATATTTAAATGAAGATTTTCAACCTCAATGTTAAACTAACCCAATGTCATAACCACTGATTCTCAACGAACCAGAGTGACATTAAGCCAATTTCACAAAAACTCAACCTAGGGTGACCAGTTTGTAGGTGAAGTTCAGTTAGCAGAGTCCCAAGTTCTACTTTGGATTTGGTGGTAAAAGGTTTCTAATTGTCAAGTTATCATATCCAGGGATCATTGGCATGCTTAAGGCCTCGTGGGTTCATGGTGAATTTTGGACAGTCATCAGGTACACCAGATCCAGTACCGTTACCATCTCTGGGTGCTAAGGCGCTCTTCTTGACAAGGCCTTCCCTTATGCATTACTCTGCAACCCGAGATGACCTACTGGAAGCTGCTGGAGAGGTATTTGCTAATGTTGCTTCAGGTGTCTTACGGGTTCGTGTAAACCACAAGTACCCCTTGTCACAAGCTGCACAGGCGCATGCAGACCTTGAGAGCCGGAAAACTTCTGGCTCTGTTGTGCTCATACCGGACTGCATTTGGCAGGACATCCTGAACTAATGACTGTTAAATTCTCAAAAGGATTATGTTAGTATACACAATGGACATGCCATTTGAGGACATGTTGGGGTTGGTTTGTGGTTGATGGCCTGTAAAGGTCATCAAATGTGTGCTGAAACACAAGCATGCAGACTATAGAAATGGATACCTTAGCTGCTTGAATTTCCTTACAGTCGAGTTGAGGTTAAGAATTTGATCTAAATGCAGGTAATTTTTTTAGAATGAATCTAAGGAGTTTTAATTGTTAATAGAAAATTCTTTAGAAACTTTTTATTATATGTATGCGTATTGTACTTCTATAAAAGATAAGTTAAGATAATTGTTTTTTATATTTGAATTTCAAATAAAATTTATTTTTGAAAATAATTAAACATTGTTTTAAAGGACTATTCTTAAAAATAATTTTTTGATAACTATTTTTAGGATAGTAGTCAAATAGGCCTTAAATAATTATTATTAGGTTTGAGTGACACACTGGCTCATTTTCTCCTTGCATTTTTTTTCCCAAGATACAGATCACATAAAAGGATATTTTCAATCATCTAACAAAAGGAAAAGAAAGGGGAATTAAAGGCATGTTTGGAACTGTTTTTTGGAATTGTTTTTTTGTTCTTCATAACAAAAAAATATAAAAAACATGTTTGACAACTAAAAAGTGTGTTATATTTTATATTCTTAAGAATAAAAAATAAGGTGTTTTCAAATAATATTTTTTTAGTTGTTTTCACTTGTTTTCTGATAATTGTTTTAAAAAATAATTATGTGAATATATAAAATAATTAAAAATAAAATATTAGATATAAAAATTATTTTTAAAATATTAAAAATAGGTGTATATATATATATATATATATTAGGTTTTTAAATAGACTTTTGTTCTATAAAAATTAGATAATAGTTTTCAAAAACTTTTCTCAAACAAACCTAAATATGCGGGGGAAGAAGAGAACGGGAAAATCATGTAACTATGCATTACCTTAAAAAAAAAAATAGAATTTTTTTATAATGACTTGCATCCAACTGTATAGATATTGTTCACTTTGAACTCAAAGTCTCCAAAGAACTTGTTTTAAAGAGCTAGAAATAAGAAAATTTTAGTATTTATTTCATTCTACAATGTAAAGCCATGAATTGATTCTTTAAGGAATTTGAATGACCTTTTTGAGATAAGGGTTAGTAATGCAATAAATTATTTTATATATATTTTTTTTTTGTTTTCATCTATTTTTTTTAAGTATCAATGTTTAAGATTTATAAAATAAATTGGCACTATCATATGATTTGTTAATTATTGTGTAAGTGAAATTTGGCTTTTAATTATTATGATTTGTTAATAATTTTTAAAAAAAAAATACTCTGGTTATTAGTGACCCTAGTCATTAGAAAATAAGTTGTTAACATTCATTACCCTTGGTGGGGGTAGGAGGGTAATAATGCAATGCAATGCAATCCTAGCCGATAAGGGTGTTATTGACTTTTGATACACCATTGATTAGAAACTATTCCATGTAAGTTGAACAAATTAAGTTTAGCCACTTAATACAAGTCTCATTATTTAGACATAGTGTTATTATTAGTAGACCAAAGAAAAATGTTAGTTTATGAAATTCTTTTGAAAATGAATTGATTATGCCTAGTATATTATGTTGTTTTGTCTTTAAATTGGAAGTGTTGAACTTTTTGAAGAAAGTGAATTTAATTATTGACTTTTTATTTAAAAAATAATATTTAATTTTATGTCATACTTGATCCTTCTTATTGAGTTATTTTTTCCCTTATTGAGTTGTTGAACTCACCTTTTTCTATTATTCTACTTTTTAGGTACAAGTGACATCAATGAGGAGAAATCAAGATAGAAAAGGTGTTTCTATTAGAAATTGTTTTAAATTTGATTATTCTGGATTCTTGACTTAAAACTAATTCAATTATAATTTCTAGATTTTTTTATTTAAGTGTTTGGGAGAATCGTTGAATTTATCATTTAGATATTTTAATTAGTTTTTGTATCGATTTGATATGTGAAGTGATCATGATGCCCTTGGCATTCGGGTTTAGAGTGTCATAGCTAAGGTGAAGATGTGGTGTTAATCAAATTTTAAATTCAGACCTTTAATGATGAAATTTAGGTTGTTGAATGGGAATATAAACAAATGAAACTAAGATATAAAAATATAAATAGATAAGATTAAATATAGATGATAGGATGTGAAAATATAAACGTGACACCACTAAACTTTTCAATGTCTATTAAAAATGGAATGTATGCCAATAGAAATCCATTGAGTGAGGATGTAGGTTACAAGAACTTAAAAAAGAACACAGGGGAAAAGAACAAAAATGGAGCAATGACTTTGCATATTTTGGATGAATTAGGTATGATAACCATCTATATTGAGAGAGACAATTTCCATCATTGTCCAAGGAAAAGACAAAAAAGGGTCACATGATTTGGTAAATGGGTTTTTCAGGAGTGGCCAATTCAACAAACATCAACCCTAGTTGGTTGTGCTAAAAACATGGATCAAAAACAACTACAGCATCTTCCAACTTCCCACATTCACAACCAAATCACTGTCAAGGCATTTTCCACAATTGCAGCAGTGCAACCATGGTGAAAGCCATTAGGGTTCATGATTATAGTCCTCCTGAGGTCTCTCTCTTTTATTCTCTAAAATCATGACTACCCACTTCTGCAAAACCCATTTAGAACAGCCCTAATTCTTCAGTTGAAATTCCTAATTTTATTCCTTAAGATTTGCTTTGTTTGGTTGTTGAGAAAATGGATGAAAAAACTACAAGAAGTTTAAACATTTGGATTTTTATTTTTTATTATCTAGGTTTTGATTGAATTTGACCAGATTTTGTTTCAAATATTAACACCTCAAACTAGCCGCTTGCAAATATTATATGGTGGATGAATTTGATTATACTCATCTTATTAGATTTTGGTGACTTGAATTCTATTTGGTCCAATTTGAAAAGCTCGTGGTGTAACTTATGTGGTGCAACTATAATTTTGAGATTCGACTTGATTCCTCTATTACCATCACTAATCCTATTAGGGGTGAGGAGGGTTTGCCTTTGCCGCTATTTTTTATTTATTTATATATATATATATATATATATATATATATATATATAAAAGGTTTGGTTTACGTTTTTATTTTATTTTTAAAATCAGAAATGCTTATATAAAAAATAAAACATTCTATATAAAAATATAGATTTTTAAAAATTACTTTAAGCAAATTTTAAAATTAGAGATAGTAAAAAAAATATATACCTAAAATTGTTTCTAATAGTTTTAAAAATCAATACTTTTTCAGTGGAAGATAGCTCGTCTCGTATTTTAAATAAAAGTTATTATTATTTTTCATATTGAAACTACATTAAGATGATATTTGTTTTCTTAACTTAATACTAAATAAAATTTGTTTTTAGATTTTAGATAATTTATTTTTCTTCACTCTTCTCTTCTTCTACTCTCCTCATTTTTTTTTTTTTCATGTTTTCCCTGAAATATTTTGGGAACCAAACATAACCTAAATATCTCTTTATTAATCCTAAATATTTTAAAATAAATATTTTAGATAAAGATTTAAATATTTTTCTATTGGAGAAAATTTTTAAAATAAATAAGGTAAAAATTGTGGATTCTTTGAAACCATAATTATAGCAAATATTTTAAATTTTAAAAAATAATTTCCCAATTTAAATTAATTAAAATCATTTTTATTCATTTTTAATTTCTTTTGAATAGGATTTCTTTTAGTGTGATGGTGTTAAAAGTTTTTTTTTTCATTATATTTTTTCCTAGTTAATTAAACTTTAAAGATAATCAATTTCATCTGAGGTCATGTTTAGTACATAAGAATGAGGGATGAAAACGAAATTTTCTTTTTATTCCAATTTCCCCTTAAATAGGAGAATGATTATTTGTTTTTATTTCAATGTTAAATAAAAGTTGGAATGAGAGTGAAAAAAAATAAATAAATTGAGAACAATATTCATGAATATAGTTTAAAATAATATTTTATTTTCATTCTTAAAAAAAGTCTTACACTATATATAGTTTATTTTCAATTTAAAAAATGAACATCTTCAAGAATGGTTTTTTTTTTTTGCTAAATAATAAAACCTATTTGGGCTTTTGATTTAAAAACAAAATTATTTTTAAAAATTAATAGCATAGTTTGGTTGTTGAGATTTCATTTCGTTTGAAATCATTTTTTTATTTCATTTCCATCATCAATTAAGTTATTCAAATATGAAAATAAATGAGAAAGTGAATAAGATATTCATTCAAACTTTTTATGCCCACGCCTCAAACACGTACCCACATTTTCATACCTTCTTTCTTTCTTCATAGCCACCCCTCATTCTAATGCATCAAACATATACTCACCTTATTCACACTTTTAGTCTTCTTCATAGCCCACCCCTCGTTCCCTAGCACCAAACATGTACTCACCTTATTCATACGTTTTTTTCTTTCTACATAGCCCACCCCTTCATTCTCATGCATAAAACATGTACTCACATTATTCATACTTTTTTCTTTCTTCATAGTCTTTTATTATTATTATTTTTCTTTTCACCACCCAATTTATGAGTAGTTAAAAAATTCCCAATAAAACTGTGTTGAGCTAAGTTTGTCTAGCGCATGAGCCTATGTGTTAGGCTATATTATATTTGGGTATTCCCTAAGTCCAAATATAGATATATAAATAGCATTAGGTCTTTAGTATTATGAGATAAGGGGATTTGATTGAAAAAAGAAACGAAAATTAAGGTTGTTTTCTGGGCTTAAGGTCAATTTACAGGTTCTTTTATCAACCTTTTGGGGAAGTCCATATGATATGTTTTCTCCTTGATTTCTTTTTGTTCATATTTCCCAAGGTGATAAATTCTCACCTCAAGTATTGAGATATTTATATAAGTTTTCAAGGTGAAGAAACCTAAGGACTTAATTATTGTATCCCTATTTATTAAAGTGAAAGAAATTTTCTTCATGATTTTTTACCTCCATTTGTTAGGAGATGTTATTATATCATATCGATGTCATGAATGAAAAAACTAGATTGCAATACAATCATTGACAAAAATATTAATATAAATGAAAATATATTTTTAAAAATATTTTGATAAAAATGTAGATTATCTATTAAAAAATCAAGAAAAATTTTTTAAAAAAAAATTGACAAAAAAAAAAAAAATATTATGACGAGATTTTTGGTCCATTAAAAATTATAGCAAAGCTTCAACAAAGTAGCATTGTAGTAAGGGATTTTATTCATCCTTTAATTTCAAGGTTTTATCAATGTTCACTTTTACTCTACGCTTGTCTAAATTTAAAATTATGTTAAGTGGTACAATTGTTTAGAAAATCAAACTACCTGTGCAAAAAAGGCCCAAATTTGGGCGGTCAAACTTTGTGCGCGGTGTGGGCCACATTCGGGTGGAAAATTTTTCCACGTGCAGAAGAAATGGGTGGCCAACCATGAACCACCTGACCCAGTGACAGTTATTTTTATTAGCTATTCAAAGTTAAAACTTAGAAATATTAATAAAATAGATGGTAGCTGAAATGTTGATCAGCTTAAACGTTTATAAAATTGAAAACATTAATGATTCTAAGATATTAAGCAACAACCTTTTTTTTTTTTTTTTTAATTTTATTCTCCTAGAAAATTTAAGAAAAAAAAGTTAAATAAAGAAAATAAAGAGGAAAAGAAGAAGGAAAGAAAAGTGAAGGAAAATAAAAAAATATATTTAAATTTAATAAATTATTTTATGTATTTTTTTAAAACTCATTTTACTTATTTTATTTTATTATATAAAAATTAAATAATTTAAAAATACACAAATCTTTTAATAAATTTTAAGGCTATGTTTGGTTCCCGGGAAAATGCGAGAGAAAGAAAATTGAGAAGAAAAATGGAAGAAAAGAAAAAGTTAAGGAAATGAATATAAATTTTTTCACTTGTTTGATTATCTATAGAAAATTCAAGGGAAAAAAAAAAAAGAATTCATTTTCTTTTGTTTGGTTAACCACGTAAAAAAGTAAAGGAAAAATAAAAGGAAAATAAAATTAACAATTTATCTTAGATGATTATCAATTTGTTAAATAATTAAAAAAAAATTTCAGGGAAACAAAAATTGAACTCTTGGAGTAGATTGGTAGAAAGATATCAGTCTCATTCAACCCTTCCTCTAACTGTATTCAGTGATACACATCACTATCTGTATTGTTCATTCTCCATCTATAGTTAGACTATTTGGACTAATAAAATTGAGAAAAAAATATATTAACAAATTTTCATACCTAGCGTGTTGAAAACATATTGCAGAAACTAGTTACATTTAGCCATTGAAATTTCCATTGCAACCCACACAGGCTGAAATTTAAACCATCACATTTCAGTCACAAACTTCCACAAATTTATCTTTTCTACAACTTCAAGTTTTCAGTGCTACAAATTGGAAAAAGGTTTTTATTACCAAACTTTCAATTTCACGATACAAAATAATAGACCAGAAAATTGTAATTATTTACTGTGATCTCCATGCCATCAACCAAAAACGGCTACAAAAATCAAAGGAGATTCTCAAAATCAACAAAAGGTTTTTTTAAGTAACAGAAACATTCCCGAGAAGTCATATTATTAATCGAACACCCCGAAAATTAGCAACTATACAGAGTGCCACTCCACAACCCCATGATGCTATCTATACAAAACCACCTTAAGCACATGAGGCAATCAAATTGAACTCTGTGCTCTGTTCGATAGCCGTAAAAAAATAGATAATCAGATAAATCAATGAAAACAGTGAATGCAAGGCCTAGAGTGCTTGGAATGCAAGCAGTGGCACTGAGTATAAACGGTGATAAAGCCATGTTCTACAATGTCAGGCTCTTGGGGGCACAGGACCCCCCTCATGGATTTGTTTGGAACACACTATTTTAACTAGTGTTACATCCAAGGAAGCATTGACTTTATCTTTGGTGGGGCAAGATCAATCTATCAGGTAAAGGGGTTGATCTTGATCATTTTGATAATAGAAATTATTGTTATTGCTTCAATCCAAATGTTTGGTATTTCTGTATGATTTTGATACTTGAAGTTGTTGTATTGAACTAGGGATGTGTCATCGAATCAATAGTGACAACTTCAGGAGCAATTGCAGCTCATCACATTTGAAAACATAACCCCAATTACAACATATCCGACCTTCAAGCCCCACACAAACCAAAAGACAGGACAGATTTATCCTTAGATACCAGAAAGGCTTGACAATAGAAGACAATTAAAATTGACAGAATATAGCATATCTAAGCATTTATCAAAAGCTTTGGACAATAAAACAGTAGTGCAAAAACAATTTTCACGATCAAGAGAATAACTTGTCTTTATTTCAATAAAATAACAATAATACAGATGAATGGCAACTTCTAGTCAAGTTTCTCATTTAGTGTCATGTGATTAATTTCACATTTGAAGATATATGGAAGGGTCTCATCTTAGCTTGCTACCAAATTTATTGACTATTTTCAGTTCATTTTATTATTTAATCTACTGGGTCTGTAACACAACAGGAATCTCAATTTTGTTTTTATGGTAACATTTCTAATCAGGAGAGTAGAAATTGATACTTCTAACAATCCAATGTTAAATCATCCAAAAATTGATGCCACCAACAATGATACAAAATAATAACCAAGCACTCAAAGGCAGTAATAGCATACATATATGCAGTATATGCAGATACTGCATATACTGCATATATGCAGACAGCAGACCCATTCCCCCAACTAAGTCATGCATATATGCAGACACTGTTTCTTAGAGGCAATTCTTCAAACATGTAATATCCCCATTTTTTTCAATCAATTCTTGTTTCTGAAATCAAATGGAAGCACAGAGATGATACCAAATGTTTGATATGGCTAACTCCAATTTGGGTGATGCAAGGATATGTGATAGGTAATATGTTCAACAAAAATTTTGGCAAAATTTAAGAAACAGGAAAGGCGAAAGCAACCTAGAAACCCAAATAGAGAACCCAAGAGAGAGCGGTTACCTTGGGTTCCGGGTTTTCATAGGATGAGGTGGATTGGAGTTCAATTCATACATGATCTGAAGACATGGATCCGAATAGATTCACTGGATTTGAAGAATTCATTTCATCTATGGGAACTTGATTTGAAGAACGCACTTCATCCATGGGAACTCGGGTGCCTGAAAAGGGTAGGTTTTTGGCACTGGAAGGTGGTCGGAGTGATAGTGGTGGTCGTTGAAAGGGTCGACGACGATGAGAAGCCATAGCCACCGAGCCACCGATGAAGATGAAGTTAGAGGTGAAGTCTCGGTGAACAAAAGCCCGATAAAATTGCCTCCCCCCCTTCCCCTCTTTTTTTTTTTTTCTCTCTTATTTTCCTCACTATTTTTTAAGGAAAATAATAGGGAAAATATTACAATATTTTCTTTAATATTTTTTTCCCATCATATTTTCCATGTCATCCAAACTAAAAAAAACCATTTTCCTCTGCATTTTTTTTCTTTCCTTAATATTTTTCAGGAATCAAACATAGCCTAATTATATTTTATTTTCTTTTACATTTTCTATGTAAAACCAAACTTAAAAAAATCATTTTCCTTAATACTTTTGGGAACCAAACATAGTAAAATGTTAATGAATTTAAAATTTTTATTAATTTTAAGACATTAAATAACAACTTAGAAATTTTATCTTTCATTATTAGCATTAAATTAAGAAAATTAATTTAATGTAAAATAAAAAATTGACAAGAATTAGTATAAAACCAACCTCTAATACTTAATTATAAACTAATCTATAAGTGATTGGTTTTATCATTATTTAATTTTAGTTATAAAAAAAACCCACCAAAGCTATAAGTGAATGTTTTTACTATTATTTAGTTTTGGTAAAAAAATAAAAATAAAAAAGCATTGAAATAATTGGGTTTTATTTCATTTTTAAGTGAACACTTCATTTTAAAATCATTTAAATAAATTTGATGATAATTTTTATTTATTTATTATCAATTATCAAATTTACTATATGTAATATTATAATTGTTTTAATAAAATTATAATTTTTCATGTTAAATACCCAAGTTATTATATGTGACATTACAAATTTTTATTTTAAATAAATGAATTTCATAATAATTTTTTATGAAATTTACTTTTTAGATTATAAATAATAGAAAAAAAAATTGAGCAATGTGTGGATCCCGTATTTCGGCTCATGCGTTTCCCACTTGATGGCAAGCTCGATTTTTATTTTGAAAAATTAATTTTATTTGATTAAGAAAACTGACTTGGAGTCGCCACTTATTTTTGTTTTATTTTTAAAAGGGTAACAAAATAAGAAAGAAAAACCCTAAGTACGACTCCTTATTTTGGAAAAGATGATCTACGAAAAACCGAATCGGGCTCGGGGGTCAGGTTGCTTATTGGGAAGGTACGGTAGAAGATTATAACACTCCTCTAAGTCCCTAAAGTCGGATCTCTACTAATAAAACGAAGCTAACATGACAATTAGTAGGAAAAATAAATGGATACTCACCTAAATCATGCACAATATGGGAAACAAAACACGCAATAGAGATTGACCAGAATGAGAGTAGATGCATACCTCGGCCACGAGCCACAATGCGCTATCAAGAAACGGGATTAGTGCAAAATTAATGAATACAACATATAGCTCATGCATATCAGAGTACAAACGAAATTCAAGCAAAATACATTAAGCACGACAATTTACGATCAACAAGGATCAAACCTAGGGCCCCCACCAAAGCCCAATTTTTCATTCATGAGCTAGTCTCACAAATCCCGTGTTTTAGAATTATGAAGAATTCATTATTGCTTATGTAAAATCAAGAAGACCAGAAGATTATTTAAGAACTGAAATGGGATTAAAACTATTCGAGTGAAAACTGGATTATTGGAGTTTATTTGAAAATTGGAGTATTTGGAATTAAATTTAAAAGATTAGAGCTCCGGTAATTAAATTGAAATTTGTTAAAGAAAATGAGAAACGGACTTTAGGAAATTGAACTGCGAGACCATAGACATTTGAAAGTTGAATTTGTAATAATAATAATAATAAGATTTTGAAAGTTTGAATTAATGATAACAATAATAATAATAATAATAACAATAAGATTTCGAAAGTTTGAATTAGTAGTAATAATAATAATAAGATTTTGAAAGTGTGAATTAATAATAATAATAATAATAAGATTTTGAGAGTTTGAATTAATAATAATAATAATAATAATAATAATAGGATTTTGAAAGTTTGAATTAATAATAATAATAATAATAATAATAAGGTTTTGAAAGTTTGAATTAATAATAATAATAATAATAATAATAATAGGATTTTGAGAGTTTGAATTAATAATAATAACAATAAGATTTTGAAAGTTTGAATTAATAATAATAATAATAATAATAATAATAATAATAATAACAATAAGATTTCGAAAGTTTGAATTAGTAGTAATAATAATAATAAGATTTTGAAAGTGTGAATTAATAATAATAATAATAATAAGATTTTGAGAGTTTGAATTAATAATAATAATAATAATGGGATTTTGAAAGTTTGAATTAATAATAATAATAATAATAAGGTTTTGAAAGTTTGAATTAATAATAATAATAATAATAATAGGATTTTGAGAGTTTGAATTAATAATAATAACAATAAGATTTTGAAAGTTTGAATTAATAATAATAATAATAATAATAGAAATAATAATAATGATAATAATAATAATAATGATAACAATAATAAGATTTGGAAAATTGAATTAATAATAATAATGAATATGGTAATAATAATAATAATAATAGTAATAATAATAAAAAATGAACTTCAGGAAATTGAACGGGTAGAGTATAGATTTTTAATAATAATAGTGATAATAAGAAATGAACTTTAGGAAACCCTAAATTACGAGGATATAGATTTTTAATAATAATAACAATAAGGCTTTGAAATAATAATAATAATAATAATAATGATAACAAAATTTTGAAAGTTGAATTAATAGCAATAATAATAACAATATTTTAAAAGTTGAATTAATAAAAATAATAACAAGATTTAAAGTAATAATAACAACAATGATAATAAGGTTTTAAAAGGGCTTTGGGTTCCATCTCTCTCATAAGCCCAATTCATAAACCCAAGCCCACGTCCATTCATTAAAATAGCTTTGGGCTCCATCTACACCACCAACTTGGGCTGGGCTCCAAAAAACAAGCCCAATATACTATGGGCAATCCAAAGGGGGTAACTGGATCACAAGTTTGGGCTTGGCTCTAAAAACAAGCCCAAATCCAATGCTAGCATGGGCGGGTCCAGAGACTCATCTCCCTCACCAACTCGCCCCGCCTGGCTGCAACTCCTCTCACCCTCTCTCCGCGGCGGCGGCGGCTGACTCCATCACGTCATGATAAAGCTAGCAGTTGGTGCGCGCCGCTGTCTCGGCGCGTCCATGTGCTCCACCGGCTGAAGATCGAGCTTCCCTTCTTCACGGTGGCCATGTCCATGTCGCCGACGCAAGCAGACGACAGCTGGGTGAACTCCCTTTGGATTGCTCCCCCTCCGGCAGCGACGCCGCCCGGGTAGGGTACGACAGAGGCAAGATCGAAGGTGCGTCTTGCGCGCGTGCCGCATGCCTTCCCGTGTCTACATCAAGCGGCTCTCCATGCTGCCCCAGTCGGACTCAGGCTGCCTCGACCGCCGTGGGGGCAATGGCTGCAGTGATGGTGCTTAGGATAGACATCGATCTAGAGCTCCTGGCTGGTCTGGTTCTTATGATGATGAAGACGATGAATAAAGAGATCAAAGGGACCTTAGAAAGTGGAGCTCTGGTGATGCAATGGCGTCGGGCGTGAGAGAGGAGGAGCTCCAATGCCGCCATTGATCCAGCTGACCGAGCGAGCCTGACGAGATAGGTATGAAAGGTGGCAGCCATGCATGACTATGCATGGCCATGCGAGGGTGAGAGGAATGGGTGCAACGAACGCGGAAGGAAACTAGGATAGCAGAGGTAGCGGGTATGGTATGGGTTCAATGCAGCCATGTCCAGCTATGCAGGGGTGGAGAGACATTGGAAGCCCTCAATGCCATGATCAAACATCAAACCCAGGTGAGGATCCAACCTCTTGCAGGGAAAAAAAAATCAACAAAGTTGCAGGAAGCAAAAAAAACAGAGCAAGCATTTTTGGGGTCTTGGATACCCACAGCAAATCACAAAATAAGATTAATAGAGGACCTTACCAGAATATTCCACTGCGTCACCTTCCTCTCTCTCGTCTGAATCTCCCCTGCGCCCTCTCTCCTTTTTCTTCAAGCTTCCCCCCTCAGATAGCCCTTCTCTGCGAATGCTCTTTTTTTTTTCGTTCTCCCGCTTTTTCCCCTTTTCTCTACCACCACCAACTCTCTGTCTTGTGTCCCATCTCGCCGCCATCACCGGCTAGCCCGATCACATCCCATGGCCGCCCAAGGTAGCCTGTTTCCCGAGTGATCAGCAAATAGTAATAATAGAAAAAAAAGCCAGCTATCCGTCTCTGGGGGGAGGGGGGGGGGTCTACACAATGTTAGAGAATTGGGTGTGCTAATAATCAAATTTAATAAATATGTAAATTAATTGGTGGATAGCACATTTCAATTAAATTATGAATGATAGTTCAAGGGAAGTTTTTGTAGTAAAATAATTGGTTGTGAAACAAGCAAGTCATTAATAAATTAACTACTTCAAATAGTTTCCATAGAAGTGAAGATTAATTTTGAGATCGTGTTATTAATTCTATTAGAGTCAATCATGTTATGTGCACTAATGGCCCCACTCAAGCCATCAATGATATGTGCATACTTATGTAAGGGAGCATTGGAAATCGAAGGTGTACCAAGTAGTCTTGGGTGGCTCCGTAAGGGCTAAAGTTAATACTATGCTCATTCGGGTAAAATGCGATATTTTTTTTATTGTCCTAATCATATTTTTAGTGGGTGTTTAGTAAATCAACTTAATAACTTAAAATGATTTAATAACTTAATTTAAGTAATTAAATAAATTAAATACATTTGATAAAATAACTTAATAGTATGACTTAAAATAAAAAATAATTTTAAATAATAAATAAAAATAATTAATTTATTCTTAAGTTAATATTTATTATATCTTTTTACCTTTATCTGTCCTAATTATCTCTACGATTTCCTTTACCACTCTACAACCTCTACTATTACTGGATCTCCTTTAATTATAATTTATAAGAATAAATATATCAATTTGATAATTTAAAATAAGTTTTAAGTTAATTTTATTAAACAAATTTAATACTTAAAGTAAAAATTAAATAATAAGTTTTTATTCAACAACTTAAATATAATTTAATTTAAAATCAATTTAATTTATTAACTAATAAATATTAAATTTTACCAAACATCATTTTAGTACATTTATTCGTTTATTTTTTGAAAAAATTAAGGTGGTGTTCAAATGCACTTTTTTTTCTTTCTAAAAATAGAAAGTGCTATATAAAATGTAGCAACTCTTATAAAAAGGAAAAATTTTCCTTTGTGTTCTTAATTTAAAAATAAAATTTGAAGAAGTATTTTCATGTACACAGATATATACATATTTTTTTTTATACGAATTCTCATATTATATTTATAAAATTTTCTATTTTTAAAAAATAAAAAATAGAAACCAAAAAAATATCCAAACATGCAATAAGATGCCCACTTTTAGATTTTTGCAATCATAAATGAGATTTAAATATAAACTAATTTAGCATTGATTCATCCTTTTAAATTCTATTTATAAATAAATAACATCTAATATTGGAAATTTTTTTACCTTGGTTGAATGGTTGGTAATAATATAATTGTAGTTCATTACTAGATCACAACTTTCTTCCTTTCAAACAATAACCATACGGAAGATATAAAAAAAATAATGAAAAATAAAATTAACTTATAACATGATTTTGAATAGTTGAAAAAGTATTTAAAAATAATTTATTAATTTTAAACTTATTTTTTATTTTCTTTCATTTTTTCATTGTTTCTATTTTTTTTTTAATTTTTATTTCTCTGACATTTCTCCTCAGGTTTTTTGAAAACTAAATATAACTGTATGAAATAATTTTTAATAAGCCTTAAAATTTATTTTACTAATTATTTTGGTCACTAGAAATTTGAATAAATATTATTTTTTATCAATACGAAATATGTAGTTTTTCTTCAAATATATATTTTATTCATATTTTTTGAAATTTAATATTAATATATTAAGTCATTATTAATTTCAAATTTTTAGAGTAATATCCCAATAATGTATTTAATATATAAAATTTATTTATTTTTTAATTATTAAACACGTATACCTAAAATCTTTTTCTAGGAAACCTTTATATAAATAAAATAAATTTATTGTGCCATCAAATTTCAAACCAATCATGACCAAATCTTGGGGCGTTATTAATGGTTGAAATTAATATTAAATATTTTGATATTTGGCCGCCACTGGTACGGTGGATGCGAGTAGGTTTAGGACCAACTTGGGCGGCCGTTGGGAACTTTGAATGAAGGGGTTGGTGCGCAGCGCACCTTCCTGTTCAGAGTAGTTGTTATAGTCTCACCATTTTAGCCTAAAGTTTCAGACCTAATACATAGACCTCAGCCTCACTTCAAATTCTTGAAAATGGAAATGGAAGCCAACTCCTGGGACAGCTGGGTGGACCAAGCTCTTTCCAGACTCCACTCTCTCAAACTCATTCGCTCTCTCAGACCCATTCACCTCCCCAACCCACTACCAACTCCCCGTGATTTCGAGGTGTTCCACCATCTGAGCCCTTGGGATCGATTAGCAATTGAGATTAAGATATCAGAACCCACATTTCTCAAGTGGGTCAATGAAATTCCCTCTTCTGGTACGCCTTTCTGCTTCTTTTGCCTCATATTGGATAGACTTTCCTTTCCTCGTTCATTTTCTTGTATGGGTGTGTTTAAATCTGTTTCTTTTCTGAATGTTTGAACTTTTCACTTTGTTTTGTTTTTTATTTTTTTCATTTTTTTGTATTTGTTTCGTAGTTCTGGTTATAGTTACAGCTTATAATTGTTGTGTGAATGTATAGTTCTTGATTCTCTTTTCTTTTCTTTCTAATAGTCCTTGAGAAAATGGAGGAAAAAAAAGAGAAAAAGAACAGAGAATTTCAAATTTCATGCTTTCTATTGTTTTTGTTTCTTCGAATGGGCAATACTCAGCTCTACTAAGTCAAGGAATTATGTGAGGCCCTGTAGAGCAGAGGATTTCTGTTTTCTAAGTTCCAAATTGACAAATAACTTCAATGCATAATTTGATGAATAACTGGATTTATTTTTCCCGTGCAATTGTTTGGTACATGTATTCCTAAAGCATATCATTAATAACAGCAATGCAATTGGAACAATTCACTGAATGGTTGCCCCCTTTGTTCTAGAGGTAGCTTGGATTTTGTGGTGTAAGTATTAGTATGTTCCTAACCATGTATTTGGGCCTTCCTCTATGTCTCTTTGTCATAAATGGTGGGGCATTCAATAGCTGAGAGGTGTCAAAAGAAACTAGCACTTGGGAAATCTAGGTGCCCAAGAAAGGGCAGTGATTGATTCTCAATGTGTGCCCCCTGCTTGATTGCATGTACTATCTCTTTCTTGTCTCTTTATTAAGGAGAGGATTGAGTGGGCTGGGGAAGGAGAAGAGTCTTAATCATTGCTTGTGGGTGGAACAGAATCTGCTCTGAAGTTATGTGAGGGCCTCTAGTTGAACTTATCTCACTTATGGATTCAAAAGTAAGAGGTAGTGTGATGGGATGTGGAGAAAGTGATTGTGCTGAAATATGGTACTTAAATAAGTTGATGTCATTTAGGAGTATATACTAATTTGGTACCTTTTTTATGAAGGCAATCAAGTCTCTGAGCTGGAATGGAGTGAGGATGAGTCCAGGTTGGTATATGGTATGGAGAGATCTTCTTTAGTTTTGCAGTTAGACTATCCAGGCTTTTATAGGTGTGATCTGGGACATGGGTGCTAGAGTGAGATGATCAAAACTTCCATAGATGCACTTTGGAACATGGGTGCTAGAGCTTCTCACTAGGAAGCCCACTGAACTTTGCTATTGTTTAGAGGAAATGATGGGGCAGAAGCTTTATGTTCTTAATCTCAATCTCAATCTCAATCTCCTGAGTGTGTATAGAAGCTGATCCTTCTGCAAGTTTACTCCTTTTTTTCTCTTGTTACCATTCTGTAAATTTTTAAAAGTCAAATCTTTCTCCTTATCTTTTGTGAATTTTTAAATGACATTTTTATTTGCAATACTTTTTTGTAATCTCCAGCTATGTCTGAGGTTGCCTCTTTATTCATGTGTGTAAAATTTTTATTGCCAATAGGTTTAACTTGAGAAATTTATCCAACTCCACATGGTTTCTGTTGTAATTGTTATCAGAACTCGTGAATATTCTACCTATCCACTTTCCCTGTTCTGCAGCCACTTGGGCTTGAGCCCTGGTCAGGTTTTTGTTGCTTGGGATACACCCAATACCTTTATGAGATGGTTTTGCAGGCCTAACAATTTAAGACCACAGTTTGTTGTTGCAGCATTTCCAAAATAAATTTATGATTCAAAGCTATGTCACTATTTAGGTTGGAAAAAAATTCCTTTCAACTTTGCAAGCTGTTAATACTTTGATTTTGAGAAGGATGTTGTATGCCATACTTGTATGCATTTTCCGTTTTTCACTTATATGCATTTTCGGAAAAAAGAATTCCTTTCACCTTTGCAAGTGTCAGAAGAGTGCCTGGAAAACATCTTCAGATTTTCACTTGTGTTCAAATTATTCTCAAATAAGAAATTTTAAAATTGCACTCCACTACATTTTTTCACTGGGCAAGAGCTAAGGATTAGAAGAGCTTAGAATGTGGAGAGCTTTAGAGAGCTGAAATCACTATGGAGTTCCATAGGTCAGTACTGATTTAGCTTTCTCTCAAATGAGAAAGCACTCAAGCATTTTTGTCATGTACACCATATTCGACCTTGACAGGCTGAGTACAGTTGAAGTACAGGTTTTAGTGAACAGAGTGCCCAAAATGCAGTCTCCATCTTCACAAATTATTGTTTAGATTGGCTCTATATCTTTTTGGAGAAGCTTCAAAGAGACTTCCTTTGGGGGGGAGGAGAGCTCCAAAGTGGGCCTCACCTAGTGAATTGGTTAATAGTTGGCTTGGACAAAAAGAATGGATGATTGGGTATTAGAAAGCTATAAACTGTGAATTTGACCCTTCTAGGGAAATGATGTTTGAGATTTACTTTAGAGAACAATCTCTTTTGATTGCAAGGAAGTACAAAAAGGAAGAGGGGGGATGGTGTTCCAGAGCTTTGAGTGAAGGTTATAGGGTGGGCCTTTGGAAGGTGATACGAAGGTGGAAGGAGTCCTACAATAGAGTTAGTTTTAGGATAGGAGATGGTAAGAGGATGAAGTTTTGGATGGATAGGTGGTGTAGGGAGGATACCCTGGTTGTGGCTTTCCCAAAGTTGTTTTCTATAGCCATTGATAAAGAAGCTTGAGTGGACCAGGTGTGGGACCAGGTTGGGGAAGTGGGATGTTGGAATCTAGTGTTCATTAGATAGATAAATGATTGAGGATTGGGAGAGGTGGAAGAGTTGCTCAGAAGGTTGCAAGGGCAAGTGATCAGAAGAGGTGTTGAGGATGTCATGACTTAGCGGTTATCAAAGGGATGCAATTTTATAGTTAAATCCTTTCACTCCTCCTTAGCAGGTCACCCTCTGAAAGGATTCCCCACAGGTTTTGTGTGGAATCCTTGGGTCCCATTGAGAATCAACTTTTCTCTTTTTCTTGGGAAGCAGTTTGGGAAGAAAATTCTTACTCAAGATTAATTAAAAAGGAGGGGTTTGTGTCTCCCAAGTAGATGCTATTTGTGCAAAGGTGAAGAGGAGTCGGCAAACCATATCCTCCTTCATTGTCCTAAGGCAATCAAGCTATGACATCTAATCTTTGCTCTTTTTGATGTACAATGGGTCATGCCTTTCTCAATCAAGGATGCCCTCCTTAGTTGGCGGGGTGCCTTTATTGGGAAGAAAAGAAAGAAGGCATGGAAAGCTGCTCCTTTGTGCTTATTTTAGACGATATGGAAGAAGAGAAACCGAAGGGCCTTTGAAGATTCTGATTTGATGGGCTGTGCTATTTTATGACCCTTTTTGTACATGTTCTTGGAGTGGGTTAGGGTGCAATTTAGGGATACCACATTGTCTTGATTTGACTTCATTGATTGGTTGGGTTGTAAGTGAGGTGAGGGAGTTGTTTTTTGTGTATCCCTCCCTTTTTTGGACTTGTATACATTGTGTATACTTTTGGGCACTTTGAATACAAATTATTTGCTTTTACCTATCAAAAGAAAAAAAGGTAATATATTCTCCCATCCATCCCTATAATCCAGAAAAGCCTTATATTAGGATCAAGGATGAAATCTGTTTAAGTGTTATTTCCCAATAATATCAATTAGGAGAAGGAAATGCTATTGAACCAGGCTTCCATGATAAATTGTAAAATTTCTTGCTTTTAGGTATTACCTGTTTGTTGTAGAAGCACCGCATTAACTTTCGGTGAGCTTGTTTTTATCATTTGATACCATCATGTACTTCTGAATCCTGTTCCACCATCCAACATCGGAACATGGAGCATCCAAATTTCTAATCAGTGGTGTATGATTATTATGAACTTCTGTTCTAATTAGTCCAACTGAATATGGGTTAAAGATCTAAAATCAGTACCAAAATCAGTAGTGCACATTGTCAAATGTAGTTGAATGGAAAACTCTGTTAGTTAAGACAATGCTTAAGAAAATAAGTAGTTTATATTGCCAAAATCAGGACTTGCTATAAGGTATAGATTTAATGTTTGCCATAAATCATGCTATTATGAAAACTAGATTTAGTGCAATATTAGAAAAAAGGGGGAAATTCTGATAGTCTGATGGACACTTCCTGTCGATTTTAAGGGGCTATTACTCATTGAACTTTACTAGGATAATGCTACTTACAGTTCTTGTTGATGCAATCATTGCAGTATTTTATCAATGAATAGATGGTCCAATGTTTTGGTCAGTAGGTTAAGATTTGGCTTTTCGGGTGTTATAGGAGATGAGGCTGCCTGTGGAGATGGACTGGATGATGAAAAAGTTTTGGCGAGCCATCAGAAATCTAGAGATCTACTCTTATTCTCTGGAAATGATTACTTGGGCTTGAGCTCACATCCAACAATTGGGAAGGCTGCTGCAAAGGTATGCTTGATGACAATCTTTGTCTTTTTTGCATGTTCCATATTTAAATGCATTTTTATTGAGTTGTCCTCTTAAATTAGGCAGCCCAGGAACATGGAATGGGCCCGAGGGGTTCTGCTTTAGTTTGCGGGTATACCAATTATCATAGGCTACTGGAGTCATGCTTGGCAGACTTAAAGAAGAAAGAGGTAAAGCTATTATCTTCAGTTGTTTGTAGTTATTATGGTTTGAAAATATAGCCATTTTGTAAACCATCTTGATTGGAGTAACAACATGTTATCATATGGAATGTGAACATAATGTGAAAGAAAATGATCTAATTTGTTGCATTCATACTTGGGTGTAGTGTATAGACTGCATCATTTTGTTAATAAATACAATTTTTTATCTTTTTATCTTTTTTTTTTTTTGTTTTTTTCATCGGAGTTGATATTTGAAAGTCATATTTAATTTGGGTTGAAGGTCCATTTTTTACCGCTATGATCAAGGAAACTTTAAATTTGTTAGGAACACTACTTATGGTGGTATATCTCCTTTGCAAAATTGCAAAGGTCCTGGATGAAAGCATGAGGCAAAATGGTTTACCCTTAGTTTATGAAAAAATTGATTCTCATGATTATCCAGCAATGAAAGAATTGCATATATGAATGGTGCTATGTCCTATATGTGTGTGCATTTTTTGTGCTTATGTATGACTGGGGGTTGTTGTGCCAATCCCAAGTAGTGGGGTTTTAAGTCTTTGGTGAACTAAATTGTATATGTTGAATGTATGCATATTTTCCATATATGACATAGTGGCCAGTGTGACACAAGGATGGTAGATATGGAGTTCAGTCAAAACCTAAAATCCATTAAAGTATTCTTGAATCACAAAGAATATAAAAAAGGAGAGTTCTGTAGATGAGGTAAGGGTGTTGTTTTTTGTGCATCCCTCCCCTTTTTTTTGGCCTTGTATACATTGTGTACACTTTGGGCGCTCTTTAGGCGCTTTTAATGCAATTGCTCTTATCTATAAAAAAAAAGAATATAAAAAGCGAGCGTGGGAAATTTTATAAATCCACAGAAGCATAATCCTGCTTTTACTCTTAGTGTGAAATTTATAGGTTTTATAAAATCCTAAAGATAATTAGAAAGATTTTTAAAAAATAATTAATATAATGCCCTATGAGGACTCAATTTTGAATAATAAAACAAGGAGAAGTACTGACACTAATAAAATAAATAAGAAACTCCTAAAGGTTTGAAATTATAGAAGTGACATCTTGCAAAAACTGTAATTAGTAATCGAAGAAAGCTTAACCTTTATTACACACTTGGTGCCCAATTTATAGGCTTCATAAAACCTTAAAACAATTTGGAATTTTATAAGACTTTTCCAAGTGATAGATAACATACTCAAACTGTTTAAGAAAGGAATCCTTAAATTACTGAAAGTCATAAAATAAAATATAAAGCTACTAAAAAGTGAAAAATGAAAAAATTGGAATAAATTTCTTCTAGCACCTTATAATGGAAATGGATATTTGTCATCTTCTCATGACCATTTGCTTGGGTGATAAAAGTGCAGAGGGAAAAGGAGTTTTGTTGTTTGGATTTTGTCATGACGAAAACAATGATAAAGCAATTCTTAGAAAAATCAATTCATCAGCTAGGGTGATGTCTTGTGTAATATTAGTTAAATTGGAGCATCCATATCATGGATTACAATGTAGAAATAGCGTAGTAGACTTGAATGGAGAGAGCAATTATATGGCTTCTTGGAGTTGTGATTCTTTGGGTTGTATGCTTTCAATTGTAACCTCTCTTATATTTGACTATTATGGTGTTTTGAATTAAAACTGATGCATGTAGTTTTAAATTTATGCTGTAGGATTGCCTTCTTTGCCCTACAGGGTTTGCAGCCAATATGGCCTTGATGGTGGCGCTGGGAAGTGTCAGCTCGCTCTTGTCTGCAGATCAAAAACCTTTGAAGGATGAAAGGGTTGCCATATTTTCTGATGCTTTGAACCATGCATCAATAATTGATGGCATCCGTCTTGCTGAGCGGCAAGGAAGTGCAGAGATTTTCGTTTATAGACACTGTGATATGCCCCACCTTAATGAATTATTGTAGGTCTCTTAATTTTTATTTTTATTTTAAATTTTTTCCCAACTTTTACTTGATCATTCTACCTTGTGTGCATCTCATGAGTCATGGCTGTGTTTGTTTTTAACAGATCAAGCTGCACACTGGAGAAAAAAGTCGTTGTGACTGATAGGTTAGTTGTCTCATTAGAACCATTACTTTCAACATCTTCTTCTTGTGTTTTTTCTTCTTTAATTTTTCTTTTTCATGCTTTATTTGGTTGAGGAGATTGTGGAAGTGGATAGAAACTTGGAAACAAACCCTTAGGCCTGAATGCCTGTTGCTGGATTCCAAAATTTCTTTTCTTTTCCTCCGTATCCTTGGCACCCAAATGCGGTATCATGGAATCTTTATGCCAGGTTGGAAGAGACAGTAGTATCAGAAAATCAACCTTCTGTCATACAACCATGGCATATATATGTTCTATTTTTCTAGACATCATGGAAATATGAGGAAAAGTTATAAAGAGAAGAAATGGTACAGTGGGGAAGTGATTCAAGATATCCAGTGTTTTAAAGGGCTAAAGTGTGGGCATCGGCTAATATCATGTCTCAAATTCCGGAGGTGCAAACCTTGAAGCATGAAATTTAAGCCTCATTCTCATTTATTCTATAGAATTCAACAGCCTAACACAATGTTATCTTAGATAGTCGAGGTTGGCATTACACAAGCTACTTCTCATTTTCAAGTAAAAAAATTAATTTTAATCAGAAAAAAGATGAAAAATTCATAATATGGTGTCCATGCATGTGTATGTGTGTGCTTGTGCATGTGCACATGCTTGCATGTGCAAAGAAATGATATAAAAGTGATGCCATGGTTAAAATCATAGTTGCTAACTCAAAACATACCATGTATTGTTTTTCTAATTTTTGTATTATTTATCGTCTCGTGTGTCATAAGTTTGTTATATAATGAAAAATGAATAGAAAATATATGTATGCGTGTGCATATATGCATATATATAGAAGTATGAAGTATAAAATAATGTATGACCAATTTCATTAAAGACAGTAGAATTTAAAGGGTTAAACTATATTATGCTATATGAAAATATTAAATACTAGAGTTTTAAAAAGTTAAATTTAACAAAATATAAGTATTTAGTATTGGTTTATTACAAACTTCACGAAAATAAACTTTTTAAATTTTTAGATATGACTTTTAGCTCCAACTTTTAACTAGGCATATGTACGTATATGACGAAAAAAAAAGTGTCAAAAAAAAAAAAAAAAACTTTAATATATTAAGTAAAAGTTTTTATTCACCAATCGTCAACATTTTCGATGTCAACATTCAAATTATTCAAATTATTCAATTAAAAACCTTCAATAAAAATAAATTTACTTATGTATAACCTTTGACAACAACAATGTAGCTTTTCATGTAGGATTGCTTTACCTCTTTCCCTTTTATGATCAATTTCTACCCTTATTATGCATTTTAAATAATTAATATAATAACTCTTGTAGAAAATTAATTTGATTTTTTCTTAAAAATTATGAAAAATAGTTAATGGTATATCTATTGTTGTACCGCATATCATATCGTACATCATAAATGTATCTTAAGATATACTTAAGATAAGATACGGATTGCAATATGTACCGATTTAAAAGAAAAAATGTATCTTATTATTGTATCAAATCATGTATCATAAGTTTTTTACAACTATGATTCAAATAGAAGGTGGTGAAAAGAAAGGTTAAAAAGGTTGTTCTATAAGGTAGTAGATGATATAGCCTATGATTATATTGAAAATAGGCCTCATAACAAGAAAATGGAAAGGAAGATTGTTTAGCCAAGCTTTGTTAGCTTGAGCTAAGTTTACCATGTGATTCCCTATCTAGGATTATAATCCTTAGTCCAAGTTTGCTACATTCCATAGCAGTCTGGATAGGATGTAACTATCCCAAGATATTATCTTCCTATGGAAATATGAGGTGTCTAATATTGCACTCCCTGTCGAATCCTTCACTGGAATCAGGTCTTTATTTATTTATTTATTTCTTTTCTGTGATCAAGAATGCAAAATTGCAGCATTTGATAATTGCCTTCAACTATTACAGTAATGTCAAGGGTAAAAGAAAAACAAATCAACATGAGATTCTAGTTGAAATACACATACCAGGCTAAATTTTTATACTCCACTTGTATCCATGCAACAAAAACAGGGGGGTTTATATAGTTCAAAGGATCTGAAAAAACATATTTCCATGAATCCTCTAGAATGGAATAGCTATGAGATTCTTATTCCAATATTTAGTTGATGTCAGGAAGTTGAGATTCCCATAAATTTTCACCTCCAGCTTAGAATTGATTATTTTATGAATCATCTGGGAATCATTGTAAATTTTAGTACAATCATTGAATTTATATTTATAGTATAGATACTTTTCCTTTTGTTTTCTGTTTCATGCAGTAAGAATAAACATACCAAGGGTAGGATGGTAAGAGATTTCTCCTAATATGGAGGGAACTTTGGTCATAGTTAGAGCTTCTTCCGTGTATCTTCTTAAGCCAGTGGTGTACATTTTTATCAAACTATCCTGGGATTTATTTAGCTGGTTCTTGGAAACATTTTATCTTCAACTAGAACTTGTACCTCTTCTAGTGTATCATTCAGTGATTCACATTTTTCTCCGAACTTAAAGTGGGATGGCTTTAGCTGGCTAACTGGAAACATTTTTCACTTGATTAGAGATTCAAGTATCTGGCTGTTATACCCTTTTTCAACAAAGATTTTATGTAATGTATGATGTGCTGTCTTCTTATTTTGGTTGCCTTGCTGACTGCCAAATGCGTAAATGGGTTTGGTTCATAGAAGCTCTTAACTCTGTTTTTGTTACAGCTTGTTTAGTATGGATGGAGACTTTGCACCCATGGCTGAGCTTGCTAAGCTTCGCAAGAAGCATGGATTTTTGTTGGTCATTGATGATGTAAGTATTCTTGGATGTTCACATGTGTATTAGAGTTTACAATCCTCTTTGGTGTCTGTCTTGTACATATCGTGCTCATCCAGGGACAATAATTTGTTCAACCCTAGAATTTGTGGTATTTGTTCAAGCAGCTTAAGAATAACTAAAATGAACCAGAAAAAAATGAATGTGTGTCAGGTAGTCAACTGGGTTGACTACTTAGTATTTAAAAGGCTAAGAGATGGTACTTCTCATCCCAATTTGATGTGAGGACTTTATATCAATAACTAGGAATTTCTTCTCTGACAAGCCGAGTTTTTTCAGGCTCATGGAACATTTGTTTGTGGCAAAAATGGTGGGGGAGTTGCTGAGGAGTTTAATTGTGAAAGTGATGTTGACATATGCGTAGGCACTCTGAGTAAGGCTGCAGGTTGCCATGGTGGGTTCATAGCATGCAGGTAATCCTATTAATATGTCATTTTGAATCTCTATATGGTATTAATTGAAGTATTCATTAATGAGGTTCTAACCCTCTTCTTTATCTTTATCTTTTCTTTTTGTGAGTGCTTGAAATCAAACACACGAGGATCGATCTCTCTTTCTCTCTCTTTCTCTATTTCTTCTTGAGAAAAACCTTTATGTTTCCAATAAACAAATAAAACAATGACTTCCATAAAAATAAACAAACAAACAAACAAATGAAGGATTTCTATGTTGATGATATGACAAGCCTTCTTTTGTTTGTACAACTTAGGATAAACTTACCTCCTAACCTTTACTACCATCAATTATCCTCTAAATTGTTACTGTACCTAAATAAGCTGTAAACTTAACTTAGTTCTATTAAATCTGAAAATCAGTTCCAAGGGTAGCATATTAATGCAGAAATCAAGTCTAAAAACTCGATAGTGGTTGCTTCTGTATTGATGAATAAGCATAGAGTCACTTCTTTTCATCAGGATATACAGTTTCTGTATTAAATGGAACAATACATAGACATGTCCATGATGTCTTCTTATATTTCCAAGTTATGTAGTGTTTTATTTACAGGGTCTTATCTCTAAACCATTGCTTGAAATGAGAATTTTGAATGTTTCGTCTCATTTGATAATGTATTAGAATAATATTTCTAAAACCTCATTTCTTTTGAAATGCTTAATGAACAGCAAAAGGTGGAAGCAACTCATACTATCAAGGGGTCGTTCTTTTATATTTTCAACTGCAATGCCAGTCCCTGTTGTTGCTGCTACCCTAGGTAAATCTTGCTACCCTCTCCATTTCAGTAGTTTGCTTGCACAGTTTTGGCATTTTCGAATGTGAGATACTTGATTGGGACAAAATTGGGCATTGCCAATTTACCAGGACTAAGGTTACATGGCCTCTGCTACACATTTGAATAAATGATGATGCATTTGGTTTTTATATTAAATATATTAGTTTATGATGCAAAGACTGGGATTAAGCATTTTCAAAGGGGAATCGTGGATTTATTTCTTTTATGTGATTTTCGATTTTTAATATGCTAGGTGACAGAATGGTTAGTCTTTTATTTATTTATTTATTTTTATAGAATAAATAAATAAATAAGTTTTATGAAAAGAGTTTGTCCTATATTCTAGTGTCTATATACTATAATTTACGATGGAATCATGGGTTTCCACCTGTTAACACATGGTGTCAAATGATAGTCACTATCATGAAGGCCAATGTTATTTGGTTAAAAATCATTCTTTGCATTATTATTATTATTTTGCAGTCTTCATATCGTATCATTATTTATCTTTTTTAATTCTCCAATTTTAAGTTTCCTGTTTAAAAAGAACCTAGATTAGTGGAAGGGTGCTTTTGGGTACATGCCACCATTTAATTTATCTTTAGTATGCTTAATTGAAGTCTCTTTTTAAAAAATCTCATTCATTTTCTACAGCATCTCATGCATTGAACAGATTAACTGCTACTGTATATGATATGACTGTAGCTTTGGCATTTATAGTCGCATGCTTCCTCTTGTTAACAAATAATTATGACTTAGCAGCTGCTGTCATTGTGGCAAAAAAGGAGAAATGGCGCAGAGCTGCAATCTGGAACCGAGTGCAAGACTTTCGAGCCCTTACAGGAATCCCTATTGGAAGCCCAATCATTTCCCTAATTGTTGGAAGTGAAGAGAGAGCGCTGCAAGCTAGCCGGTTCTCTCTCTCTCTCTCTCTTGCTCCTTACTTTTACTGCTCTCATATGTCTTGATCACCATAGAACAGGCATTTGTTGCAATCCATCTTATTGCTATTAACTGTCTCAATCATCATCTTACAGGCATTTGTTGAAATCTGGTTTCCATGTTACTGCAATCAGACCACCAACAGTGCCTCCCAACTCATGCAGGTTTGTTGTTCTATACTTTTCCATTGCATGTCTACATATGTACCCTTCTCTTGCCCATTCTTTGGTTATGTAAATCTAAATTACCCATCTCTATACCACACATGGAGTCAGCAGATGGTCAATCTGGGTTGGGTCGAATCCAGGCAGGTCCTAAACTACCCAAGAGATCAACCGGTTTATGTCTAAAATTTAAATTTTAAAAATTGAAAACAATGAAAGATGGTTCTGAAATTTACTTAATCCATTGTTAACAATTAAGAATCGAAATGGATTCCAGTCATTGGAGTCCATCATATTTGATTGTCAAACCCAGCTGCAAATTGGTTTGAATTGAACCTTACTAGTATGTGCACTGTGGATTTATCCTTCCGCTATTTTGTTGTTCAGGTTAAGGGTGACTCTAACTTCAGTACACACAACTGAAGATGTGAAGAAGCTGACAGTTGCCTTGTCTGATTGCATCGGCTTGACCCAGATCAGGGTATACAGCTCAAGTGGATATGCAAGGCTCTAGGACTCCATTCTTTAGCTGAATTGAATTTTTAGTCAATCAGGTGCTCTCCTCAACAATTATTGCAGTCAAGTAAGGGAGAGAGGGAGGCCTGGCAACTAATAGGGAGAGTTCATAATTTCATTGCATTCATTAGGAGCATTCGTTTGGGTATACTATTTCTTTTTGCCTTTTGTCATAGAAAAACATGTAATTTCATTGTCATAGGATGTAGATTGCTTTTACAGTAGATTAATAATTCCTGTTCTCTTGTAATTTCATTGACAAAAGATGTAGATTTTTTCTTTTCTTTTATTTTTATGCCATTTGATAAGCCGTGTAATGCTACTATTGAAGGAGGCTGTTTTGTTAGTAAATAAATAAATAAACAAATTAATAAGGTGAAGGATGGAAGGTTGGATGAAGTGTGGCTAGCAATAGCATATAACATAGGGAAGTGTTGCAGTGGTTGGCATAGGCTTAGAGAGGGTTGCAGGGGTTGAAATGACTAAATACAAATGCGGGATAAAATAGAGGATCTACAAATAAATCACTGGTTGAAAAGGGTTGAAGTTAGTAAACTAATAAAAAGATGGTGAGATTTGGTGGTGGACATGCAGGTGAAGATAATAATAATAATTATAGTAAAATGATAAATTGGTGAAATTATGTAAATAATTTATTGAGTGCAATTATGTGAAGTGAAAATAGATTCTTAAAAGAGGGTTTGAAATTAAAGAGTTTTACCAAGAAAAAAAATGGTAAGTCATTGGTTTGAGATAATTAGCCATTAATAATTATTTTTATTTAGATTTATGTTAGGTATAGATTAATTCTTTCAAGATTTTTGAGGAACTATTTTTAGGAAAGGATTAATAGTGTAATAAGTCATTTTATAATTTTTTTAATCCATTTTTTCACCTTTGAAAGTATCAAAATGTTTTGATTTTCTAAAGTGGATTAAGTAATTTTTTTTTTTTGAAATATGTTATGATTTGTTCCTTGGTTTATTAAATAAATTGAGAATATAATATGATTTGTTTATTGTTTTATAAGTGAATTTTTGTTGCGGACTTTGAATTGTTTTGTTCTTAGGCCCTGGATCATTAGAATGCATATAATCTATCCTAAGCCCTCTAGATCTAAGCACAATCGAAAATATGGTATTAAAAAACAATAATAATACCATACATATAGAGATTAGTGTCATATCTACATCTGGATGTTCCTAAATCGATTCATATTGGTGTACTCGTAAATGCAGAGATCTTCCACCCAATAGCTCCTTCTTGAGTTTAGGCACAATGATGGTTAAGATCTTTTGGTTGGGAGCTACAATTCTCTCTCTAAACTAAAGGAAGAGAGTGGTAGGACTAAAACCCTAACCCTTAAGATGGGTATTTATAGGTTTCTTACTAGACTTAAGTCATTTAAGTCCACCTTGGATTTGGGTCACTTATTTCAACCTAAAAGGTTACTAATTAATTAATTAAAACTCAATAGAGCTTCAATTAATCAATTAATCCAATCCAAAGATACCTTTCACTAATACTCTTGTAACCTTACTTATTTATCAAAATACCCTACAAGATCTAGGGGCATAGGAACAAAGTAATCTAAGGTTCCAAACACATCTCACAACAGAAAGTCAATTGCATTATAGTACCCTATGTATATTATAATGAGACACTAAGTGTTCGAGTCTATGACTACTATCCACTATATATAGTCTCCCCATGAATTAGTGTCTATAATCTAACAAGATAAAAGTTATCAGCTTATCAAGCTTACCTTTACTATCCATGAGTTATAAATCCTATTATTATGTGATAAAATGACATACTCTACCTCACAAAGAGCATATATCAAATTCATGTATATGATTTATTGCAACACCATAGATTTCATGATCAAACATCCTTAGGATCACCTAAAGAGACACATTGTCTCAAAGCCGATGAAATATCATGGTGTCTCTATTGATAATACTTGTCGTTACCGATTTCCATCAAAAGTAACTCAATCCATGGGAAATATATGATTACTTTAGGATCTCACCCATAGATCAAAGTCACTACTACCTTTGGTACAAACTCAATATTCTTTAACAGTTGAGAGACAATATAGTGTAGTAGCTTAGTGAAGTCATGACTATTTGATAGTCTTACATCATGACTCGTCATAGGTCATATCCTATGTGTAATCGTACACATTAGTGCACTCACCACGAGAACTCCATCTCGATAACCAAGATCGATCATCCTTCCAAATAAAAAGTAGTGTATCATACCTTCTAATGAATTGTCTAAGTTCATGAACTGATTATGAACAAATCATTAACTTGGGAACCCATAACTTAAATCTTCCATGTAACTCTTAATGCACCTAAGTCATATGAGAGATGCTAGGTCAGAATGCTCATATAGTATAACACATGGAATAAGGATAGATAAAAATAAAATTATAATATCATTAAATAAATAAATAATTCTAAATCTACTACATCATGTCATGCTTTTAAGGGCTTTATCCTAACATTCTCCCATTAGCCCTTAAAACATAATGTTATCAAAGCATATTAGATACTCATCCATACCATTATTGGGATGGCAACTTGTAACAAATTTTTGCTTGATATCTTGATCATCTTTTTATAAAATCTTAGTCACTTCTTTTTCCATCTCTTGTATCATATGAAATGAGCCATCTACCTCAATTCTATGCATCATATGTTGTTGCTTTTGCAAGTTAAACCTTCCTCTTCAAATTTTCACTTAGGTCCCTCAATTCTATCATTGCATTTCTCAAGGATTCAAGATTTTCTTCCAAATCAGTGAAGTAAACCGGATGCTTAAAGGCATAATCACATAAGCAAGGGGCAAGAACCACGACTATTGAGCTCAGAGAATTCATGGCTCTCTATAAGGAAAACAAAATATTAGAAACATAGGACTTGAAATCTAGTCAAACAAAACTCAGAAGGAGAAGAAAAGATGAGCTTCAAGGGCTTAGATGAATGGCCAAAGGAAAGAATAAAATTATGGACTAAAAAAAATTAAAAAAAATGCTAGCGGTTTTACTTTTGGGCATATGGGACAAAGCACTTCATATCAAGGAAAGAAAAACATTGCATGGGAGGGTTAAATTGTCATTGCCTACAAACTCATGCTACTTCAAAATGATGGGGAAAACTTTGGAACTCTTTTATTGAAAATAAAAGTTCACGTGTTTATATATACTTCTGATTTTTTTTCACTATAAATTTTTAGGTGGTATGCCTTATTGAATAGAATTAGTCAAATTATGAGATTATTGAATAAAAGTTGAGGTGTTTGTACTAATGATTTTCTTTTTTTCATTGAAAATTTTTTAGGTGGGATACCATATTGAATAGAGTTGGTCAAATTATGAAATTGTTGATTAGTGGTAATTTTATGTTATAATATGTTATAATATGTTATCACAACAACCTAGATATGAGGAGGAGAAGGCTAACGAGTCAGCAAAAGATGTTGGTGCATGCAAGTGACATACTTGCACAAGAGCTAGTTGAGCGGGGGGAGTAATCACCTCATCAAGAGGATTTCATACCTCAAGTTAGGAGGTATACAAAGGAGTGTCATCCATCTACCAAACATCCCTCCACAAGGTATGTATTGGTTACAGATAGGAAGAAGAAGAGTGAGAGAGAAAGAGAGAGAGGGGGAGGGGGAGGGAGAGAGAGAATCAGGCAACACAAATTCTAGAGAGAAGAGAGATTTTATTGATTAGACAATACAACACCTCTACTATATATAGCAGGGATTAGGAAATCAGAAAACAACAAAGTTTTAACAAAGAAACAAAATGACTAATGTTGTTACAACAAACTAAACTACTAGTTGTTAATAGTAAAACGACAAGCCGTTTTGCTACTTTGCCTAATTTGCTCCCTCAAACAAAGCCTCTAGGAACCACTGAACTTGCTACTTTGCTTAATTTGCTCCTTCAAACGAAGCCTCTGGGAACCATTGAACCTTCCACCATAAACTTCAATCATTCAAGTTTTTTACCACTCAGTAGAAGCAATCAGACTTTCAAAAAGAGATCCTGAGAACCTTCACTGATTTTCCCCTTCAAAACAAACATCCCAGCAACTCCAAGCAAAGACTACTATCACACCAAGCCT
The DNA here is from genome assembly GCF_004353265.1 of Vitis riparia. Lineage (NCBI taxonomy): Eukaryota > Viridiplantae > Streptophyta > Magnoliopsida > Vitales > Vitaceae > Vitis > Vitis riparia. Next base: position 9,788,358 of record NC_048439.1, on the reverse strand, counting down.
AATCTCCATTCTTCAGATCAAGAGAAGTAATAGTATGCTTCCCACGCAGCTTGTCAAAGAACCTGAAAGATAAAGGCTTTGTTAACACATCTGCAACTTGATCATCAGTTGGTACATGTTTGACCACCAGCTTTCTCTCCATTACTTTCTCCCTTACAAAATAAAGGTCTAACTCCATATGCTTAGTCCTCGAATGCAAAACTGGATTAGCTGAAAGGGAAACAGTACTTATATTGTCACATCAAATTACAGGAACCATAGTCATCTTAGTTTGGAGCTCAGACAAGAGGGACTGCAACCATAACATTTATGAGGTCAAGCTAGCCAAGCTTCTATATTCTGCTTCAATACTAGATATGGAAATAGTGTGCTGCTTTTTTGAACTCCATGAAACCAAGTTTTTCCCAAGAAAAACACAATGCCCAAATGTAGACCTTCGATCATCAACATCACTCCCCCAATCAACATCACAAAACCCCACTAAATTCATAGTTTCTGATGGCTTCAACACAATACCAAGATTTGTAGTGCCATTGAGATACCTTAAAATTCGTTTGACAACCTTCCAATGAGTATCTAAAGGCTTCTGCATAAATTGGCAAACTTTGTTGACACTAAAAGCAATCTTGGGCCTAGTGATGGTTATGTACTACAAAGCTCCAACAACACTTCTGTACTAAAAAACATTATCAATTGGATCACCCATTCCAGCTGAAAGTTTTAGACCATAAAGCATAGGAGTGGGAAGTGACTTAACTCCATCCATTTTAGTCTTCTTGAGCAAATCCTGAATGTATTTTTTTTAGAGAGATGAACTCCACCATCTGTAGTTTTCTTTACCTCAATTCCCAAAAAAATAGCTAAGCTCACCAAGATCTTTAAGAGAAAACAAGCCACTTAACCTTGAGATAAGCTTGTGAATATCTTGACTACTACTTCCTGTTACCACAATGTCATCAACATAAGCAAGAACAAAGAGAGAAGAACAGTTGGTAAACCTTACAAATAAGGACTGATTTGACTTAGTGGAAGAAAAACCAAACTGTAGAAGAAAAATCTTGAGTTTGTCAAACCACGCCCGAGGTGCCTACTTTAAGCCATACAGGGCCTTATGTAGTTTGCAAACTAGTTTTTGTTCTTGATTGGTTCTACCATCAAAACCTGGAGGTTAGTCCATGTAAACTTCTTCTTGCAATTCACCATTTAAAAAGGCATTATTGACATCCAACTACCTTATAGACCAGCTTTGAGAAACAGCAACAACAAGAACAACTCTAATTGTAGTAGGCTTCTCAACTGGGCTGAAGGTTTTAGAAAAATCAAAACCATGAACTTGAGAGTAGCCCTTTGCTACTAGACGAGCTTTGTACCAAGAGATAGAACCATCAGGATTCCTTTTGAGTTTAAAAACCCATCTGCACCCAACAAAATTTCTATTACTTGGAAAAGAAACCAAAGACCAGGTCTTGTTCTTCATCAAAGCTCTAAATTCTTTGTTCATTGCTTCTTTCCATTTGGGATGAGAGATTACTTCCTGGAAAGTATTAGGTTCTTCAACATTAAGATCAATAGTATAGACCTTTGGTTTAAAAATACCATTCTTTGACCTTGTAACCATATGATGTGGCTGCTGTGGTAAAGTGACTGGTCTTGTATTGATAGATTCATTTGGTTCATCTGAATTTATTGATAAAGGAATTGTACCAAGAAGAGCATATAGATTAGAATAAGAAGATATGGAAGCTGACTCATTGAGAATTGGCACAGTTGAAGAAAATTCAGTGTTTGATAAATCCTGTTGAACAAACCTAATGTCTGAACCAGGATTCTCATCAAGTTGATGACTTGACTGAGCTGAAGATGTGGGAAGTGACAGTGAATGACTGACACTTATTGGCTCTAGGTTTCTAACTAAAGGAATGCAAGGAAGACCAACTATTGAATGTGAAACAGTTTGAATAGGTTTTTGAAGTTTATCTGCAAAAGGAAACTTAGTTTCATCAAAGATAACACTTCTAGAAATAAACATTCTTCCTTGTTGATTTAAGCATTTATACCCTTTGTGTTTAGAACTGTAACCAAGGAAAGTACAAGGTGAGAACCTAAAATCTAGTTTATGTTTATTACAAGGTCTTAGGTGAGGAAAACAAAGGCAACCAAACACCTTAAGCTGAGAATAATTGGGTTTAGAATTAAACAAAAACTCATAGGGACACTTTTGCTTTAAGACCTCAGTAGGCAACCTGTTGATAAGAAAAAAAATTGTGGAAAAAGCATCAAGCCAATATTTAAGTGGAAGAAAAGCTTGAGCAAGAAGAGTCAAACCTAACTCCACTATATGTCTATGCTTTCTTTCAATAATGTCATTCTGTTTTGAAGTATGAGGACATGAAAGCCTATGTATTATACCATTTTATTCAAAATAGGTTTTCAAACTTCTAAATTCACCACCCCAATCTGTTTGAAAGGTTTTGAGTCTACAACCAAATTGGAGTTCAGCTTGAGCTTTAAATAGTAAAAAGGCTTCTCTGGTTTGTGACTTAGTTTTCAAGAAATAAACCCAGGTGTATCTAGAGTATGCATCAGCAAAAGAAACATAATATGTGAACCCATAAGAAGAATTAATTGGAGTTGGTCCCCATAAATCTGATACAACTAATTGAAGAGGCTTAGTATACACAGTTTGAGAAATTGGAAAAGGCAAATTATGACTTTTCCCGAGCTGACAAGCTGAACAAATTGAAGAACCAGATTTGGTAGAAAATGGAATTTTATTATCATTGAGAATCTATGTTACAATTTTTGAGGTCGGATGACCAAGCCTTTTATGCCACAGATCAAAAACATGAAAACTGGAATTGGTTGTTTCAGGAAAATCAGAATTAACATTATGCATAAGAGAAGCAGTACAACATGTAAGTTCATTTTGACCATTTGATAAAGAAAGACCAGATGCTTTTCCAAAGAGTTTCTTTGACAGGTTGAACTGATAAAGTCCTTTATGCAGATTGCCCTGCAAGAGTAAAGAGTGATTAGATTTGTCTTTAACAAAACAAACATTTGGATGAAACTCAAAATAAACATTATTATCTCTACCAAATTGAGAAACACTTAACAAATTTTTCTTAATTGCAGGAACTCTAAGAATATTTAAAAAAAAAAAAAAAAACTTTATTTGGACTAGAAGAAGAAGGAAAAACAGATAAACCAATGTGTGAAATTTCAAGTCCAGTCTCATTTCCCATGTGGATTTTTGAGTTACCATTATACTCAGCACCAGAATTGAGGTTGCCAAGATCATGAGTAACATGGTTTGTGGCTCCTAAGTCTAGGAACCAACAACAATTTTGAAGATAATCAGGAATGGCAACCATTGCTTCCATTTCTGAGCAATCTTGATCTTCTTGAGCATCATACTCAGTGAGATTGACATTTCCAGCACTAGAAATTGAACCAGATGCTCCATTCCTTGCACCACTTCCTAAAACACCAGGAGTAGGTCCATTAGCAGGCATATTCCCATGGAAATTTGGATCAAACCTATAGAAACAACGATGAACAGTATGACCAAATTTATTGCATAGTTGACATTGAGGCTTGATTCCTCCTTGAGCTCTGCCACGACCTCTTCCTTTGTTAGGAACAAAAGACCTTCTAGTCATCTGATTTCCTCCAAATTGATTCCTATCCTGAAAACCACTAGAATGGTAGCCATTAGAATTCCAAGAGGAAGAAGAACCTCTATTAGAATACTAAGAGGTGTAATTCACAGAAAGATCATTAGAGGAGATTTTGTGTGCAATTCTTCCTTCATGAGCAATCAAAGTCGAGGTGACATATTGAAGAGAATGAGAAGACTTTTTCGAGGAAATAACAACAATGACAGACTCGTATTCATCTCCAAGACCTTGCATTATAGCAAGTATATGATCTGTGTCTGAAATCTTGTGACCAACAGTAGCAAGAAGATCACAATAATTCTTCATTTTAGTAAGATAATCTCTCTTAGTCAGACCATTCTTTTTTAACATCTGCATTTGACTCTTGTAGAACATAACCTTTGCAGAAGATTGAGAATTGAAATTCTGGGAAATTGTATTCCATACCTCAAAAGCTGAAGAACACCTAACAACCTGAGGCAAGAACACACTTCCGATTGAAGATAGAAGCCAAGAAATCAATAGATGATCTTGGAGCTGGTAATCTGAACTTGGGATTTGGAACCAAAATTCTTGTTCCATCAATCACCATCTTTGGTGGAACTTGCTCTGTTCCAAACAAGAAACCTTCAAGACCATAAACCCGTACAACATTTTCAATTTGATACTTCCACATCAAGAAATTATCATCCTCCATACGCATCGTAATAAGCTGACTCAAAGGGCTTATTACCATCCTTAAAGATTCGTCTGTGGTCATCGAATTGCCTCTTCTAGCTTCAGCTGAAGGATCCGAACGTAGCACCTCTCCAGTAGTCTGATTCATAACAGCCATTGATGCGTGAGCATTGATGCTCTGATACCAAGATAGGAAGAAGAAGAGAGAGAGAAAGAGAAAAGAGAGAGAGAGAGAGTATCAGGCAACACAAATTCTAGAGAGAAGAGAGATTTTATTGATTAGACAATACAACATCTCTGCAATATATAGCAAGGATTAGGAAAACAGAAAACAACAAAGTTTTAACAAAGAAACGAAATGACTAATGTTGTTACAACAAACTAAACAAACTAAACTCTAGTTGTTAATAGTAAAACGACAAGCCGTTTTGCTACTTTGCCTAATTGTTACAGATAAGAGGGAGCTAGCTAGGGGACTTTTAGAAAGCCAAGTCTCATGAAGATAGTAGCAGTTGATTGAAACCTATGCAAGATGAGATGAATTGCTTATAGAAAAATGATAGTTATGAATTGGTCGAACTTCCTAAAGAAAGAAAAGAATTTTAAAAAAAAAAAAACAAATGGGTGCTCAAGTTGAAAAAAGATAATAATGAAAAGCTAGTGGACTATAAGGTTCAATCAGTTATCAAGGGCTTCAAGTAGAAGAAATGTGTGGATTTTGATGAAATCTTCTCCCTAGTAGTAACGATGACTTAAATAAGAGTTTCCTTGGGATTAGTTGCTAGCTTGGACCTTGAGCTTGAGTAAATAGATGTGAAGATAACTTTTCTTCGTGGCAGCTTAGAGAAAGAGATCTACATGGAAATATAAGAAGTGTTTGCATGGAAAAGGAAAGAGCACTTGATATGAAGAAGAACCTTTATGGATTGAAACAAGGTTAACAAGGTTTAAAACAGTGGTATAAGAAGTTTGATCCATTAATTCATGACGAGCCATGGTTTTATGAGGACATCAATAGATTCATGTGCTTATTTCAAGCAATAATCGAGTGATAGCCTTGGGATGTTGTATGTGTATAAGTTCTCATCCTTGGACAAGATGTTGAGTTGGTCTACAAGCTAAAGAGAGAGTTCTCAAATGCCTTTGATGCGAAGGACCCGGGATTAGCAATATAGATTTTGGGTATGCAGATAGCTCTCTTGGTGATCACTTTAAACTTAGCAAGAAGTCTTGTCCTACTTCAGATGATGAGAAGAAAAAAATTGAGTGTATTCCCTATTCTTCAATTATAGGAGTTTGATGTATGTAATAGTATGCATGAGGCCCAATAATGCTCATATAGTTGGGGTTGTGAGCAGGTTTCTATCCAACTTAGGGAAAGATCATTGGGAAGTTGTGAAATGGATATACATGAGAAGTAAATCAAGCGTTTGCTTATGTTTTGGGGGAGCTCAAATGGTCTTCGAAGGTTTACAGATGCAAACATAGTTGGTGACATTAAGAAGAGGAGGTCTACATCTGATTAGTTGTTGATTTTTGTAACGAGAGTTATGTCATGGTAACCTAAGTTATAGAAATGTATTGTCCTATCCAAAACAAAGGCGAAGCATATGGTTGTTATTGAAGTAATGAAAGAGTTGTTATGGTTGAACGTTTGTTTCTAAGAGCTAAGTTTGAACTAGCTAGATGAATATGTGGTGTATTATGACAATTAGAGTGCTATGAACCTTAGCCAAAAGCACCATGTATCACTCCTGTACCAATCACATTGCTGTGAGATACTATTGGTTGAAAAAAGTCGTTAAAGATAAAGTCATTCAATTGAAGATATCCATATTGCAAAGAGTGCCTTAGAAATGTTGACAAAGTTCCCAATTATAAACGCTAGAGTTATGTGTCAGCATAGCAAGCATGAATGTGATGGAGTTGCAAATTGGTGATCCTCATGTGCTAGAGGGGGAGATTGTTGTGCATGGACCCCCACACCCACCACATTCTTGAGCCCATGTGGGTCTTTTTTGCCCACTTGAAGCCTAAAAAGTGGCCCTTTGGCTTTGATGTTTGGTCAATAATATAAGGGCTTTTGACTAGTAGCTTTTAGAGTTGGAGGAGCATTCCTAGTGTAGAGAAAACAGAGGAATAAAAGAGGGTGGGGTTATGCACTATTTTGGACACCCTACACAAGCCAAATTTGTGGAGATCCTTGCAGCCCTTTTCAAATCCAAGATAAGGAAAATGATCTTTTTTTTTTTTTTTTTTTTTCTTTTGGCTCGTTTTGACTTTGTTAGGCCTTTTATTTTTTGCCTTGAATTGGAGAATTTATACATTTGGTTCACATAGGGAGTACTACTTTGTGTTCTAGCCTGGTTTGTCGTCCTGAAGCATAACCAGTAACATTGATACAAAATGTTAGAAAATTTATAGTCATATGAATTATATGATTATTTATATAACGTGTTTGATAGAGAAAAGTGAAAATGATATTTAAAAAATTGAAGACAATCAAGTCTTATTTGATATTGTGTATTTACTAATAAGACATAGTAAAAATAATGGTCTTGTTTGATAACTATTTTAGAAAAAGGTTCTAAAAAATAATTTTTGATATCAGTTTTTAAAAATTGTTCTCTAATATTTTGTAGAACAAAATCTGTTTGAAAATCTAAAATGTTTCTAACATGTTTTTTAATATTTTTATATCTAATACTTAATTTTTAATCATTCTAAATATTTGTATAATTATTTTCTAAAATAACATTTAAAAAACAATTGAAAATAATAGAAAATAACTAAAAGATGTTTTTTTTTTAAATACTCAATTTTATATTTTTAAATATATAAAATAAGAAACTAATTGTCAAATGTGTTTTCTTGTTCTTTTGTTTTAGAGAATAAAAACCTATTCTAAATAACAGTTGTCAAATAAGCCCTAAATTTTTATTTGTTCATCTGTTATTTTCATTCTTATACTTTACTTTTAAATTTTAAAATTGTGTAATAAAAAATCCTAATTTACTTATAATTAGTCCATTAAAATGATTACATTTTTAATATAAAAATATATGTTTGGTAGTCAAAATTGTACTTATAAAATAATATTTGTTTTCAAATATATGATTTGATTATCAATATTATGTTATTTTTATCACATTTATATTTATTTTACATTTTTAATTTCATATTCCTTTCATATGGTAGCTCCCATGAGGATTTTTTTTTTTTATTTAAAAAAGTGAGTTTATCCTAATTTCCTATTTACAACCATTTAGAATAATTACTTATAACATGTTTCACTTTCTTCTTTTTTTTTTTTAAGAAAATCATTAAAATATTAAATTTGTGTTTCAATTTTTCTTTTTGAGAAAATAAAAGCAAAAAAAACTTAATTTGCATTTCTTTAGAAACAATAATAGAAAATGATCTAGCAAAGATTTAGGTCATGTTCAATAACTATTTTAAAAAATAGTTCTAAAAACAATTTTTAAGAACAATTTTTTAAAACTATTTTATAATATTCTGTAAAATAAAAGTTTTTTTGGAAACCTGAAATGATTTTAACATGTTTTTAATATTTTTAAAATATGTTTTAAAAACAATTTTTTATATCTGGTGCTTTATTTTCTATCATTCAACATATTTGTATAATTATTTTTTAAAACAACCTTACACAATTCAAAGATATTTTCTATAAGCATTTTATTTTTTTTCTTTTATGAAAAAATAAAAATTATTATTAAAAACAGTTACGAAACAAATCCTTAGTATTCATAAATCTCAAAGGAAAAACGCAAATTTTGATGGCAAAAACTTTTGAGGCTAATGGTGATGTTGAGGTCCATGGTTTGGGGATAATTAAGCTAATTTGGTCCAAGTTAATGAAAATCAGTGGTTTTGTCTCCTCTAAACTTTCTTTTAAAAAGTTGAGTCCTACATTAAAAATAAATTAAAAAAAAATCAAAATTTAGACTAAATTCATTTTTTTTTTAAATGAACATTTTTTCTATTTTTACATTAAACTCTCCTATCAAACAAAATGAATTCATTTTTTATTATTTTCATATAAAACTTATTTTTCACAAGATGAATTGAGTATTTCAAAAGATGAGATCCAAGTAGACTGCATTTAAGATAAAATATCATAATTGTAGAAATATTTTCATAAATGACATTCTAAAATTGAAGCCTCTTTGAATATTTGTGCTAGGGTCTCCCCTTTTCAAAATTTATGAGTCATCACACTCTCTTTTCTAAGTAAAAAATAGATAAAAGAAAATGAAAAATAATAAATTTAATGATGGGACTTACTATTTTTCGTAACATTATAATGCTTTTATTTGATAATCAATTTTATAGACCCCAAAATTTGTGCTAATTTTATTTTTATATTAATTTTGAGCCCAATTTTGTCAATAAATTTTAAATTCTAATTACATATGTTTTTTGGCCCACTCACCATTTAATAGCTTTTATTATTTTGTATATTATTATATTTTATTTTATTACTATTACTTTTATTATTATTATTATTATTATTATTATTATTATCACCCCCCACTCGGATTTTTTTTTTCTTCCTCCATCCCTCTTCTTCTTCCCATGGCTAGCCCTCCCATTTTTTCTTCCCTTCCTCCTTCATTCTCCATTTTCTTTTTCTTTTTCTTTTTAGTTTTTTCTCCCCCCGTTTTCCCAAAAGGGGCTGACCCCTATTTTTATTTTTTATTTATTTTTTCCTTTTTCTTCTTCCCCTAAAAACACCCAGCAGTCGGCTCCCCCATTTCTCTTCCATTTTTATTTTTTATTTTATTATTTTTATTTTAGTTTATTTTATTTCATTTCATTTGTGTTTCCCAAAAAACCATCCACTACTATTGGCAAGATCATTGGCTGATCACCGCAGGCGAGCCCCAATTGGCCGACGACCTCCTCTATTTTTCTCTCATCTTTCATTTCCCTATATCACTCATTTTCCATTATTATTATTATTGTTGTTATTTTATTTTATTTTAGTAGTAATTGTTGTTTGTGAAATTTGGATTGTTGAATTAATATGAAATTTGGGGTTAATTTGTTGTTGGTAGATTAATATGTAACTTGGTTTAATTTATTGTTAGTGAATTAATTTGAAATTTGGACTTGAGCCTATTGTTAATTTGTTATTTGTTTGGGCTCGTTGGATTGGGCTTAGTACATTATTACCTTTGGTTATATATATTATTAATGTGAACTTGTTAATTGGATATTTGTTTGGGCTTATTAGATTGGGCTTAAGATATTATTTCTTTTAGTCATGTGTATTATAATGTAGGCTTGTTAATTGATATGAATTTTGGGCTTACAATGTGAGTGAGGTTTGTTGGATGACTTGAATATTTGATGTGGGCTTGGCCAATTTGGACATGAGACAATTGTGGTATACATTAAAATTGGGTTTGAATTATGAGATATTAAATTTAGGCCTAATTGAATTTATTTTGATTTATTGTACTTGGACTTGATTAATTGTGCTTGTATTTTGGTAATTAATTGAGAAATTATGCACTATGATTATTGGCATGTGACATATTTTTGTTGGGGTATATTTGCTCATTTGGGTATATTTTTTTAATTGGTGAAATTTATTGGGCTAATTTGAAGTTTGAATTTGGGCTTGAATATCCATTGTGAATTTTATACATTTTTAGATATTTACATCTGTGTTATTCTTGGTTTTGCATGGACCCACTCTGCAATCTTATTGGCTGAGTACGAATTGATGACACGTGGAGCTTGTTGTAAGTTTATTTGGGTACATATTTTATTTCCCACTTTTATTTGGTTTTATTTTTTTTAGTTTGTGTAAATATTCGTTCGTATGTATTTATTGAGTGTGTATAGAATTAAACATCGAACAAACTAGAAATTTTGTTTAAATGAGATGAAAAAGTCAGTAAATATGTTTTAATAAAAGAACAATTTTAAAATATTATTTTTAATAAAAGAAAGTTTTTTTTTTTATTTATAAAAATTCAGAAAAATGCATTTTGAAAAATCCAGAAGAAATGTTTTTAATGGAATTTGAAAATTTGTTTTTAAATAATATTTGTCCAAAAATTTCTTTGTTTAATAAAAATTGTCCAAATATTGTTTTGTAAATAAAGTTGTCCCAAAAATTAATTTTTAATAAAATTGTCCAAAAAATATTTTTTTAAATAAATTCTTTTTACTTAATTAAAATTGGATTAAAAGTCATTTTTAGAAATAGATGATTTATTTATTTATTTTTACTTTTATTTTTTCCTTTCAATTAAAAATTCTTTTGTAAATAAAGTTATGTCTTTTTAAATAATTTATTTAAATCACTTTTCTTAAATGAAATCAAATTGAAATATTTTTGTAAATAAAATTGTAAAAATTCATTTTTTTTTAAACAAGTAAAAATAATTTTTGTGCCCAAATTGAAATTTTGTAATAAATTCTTTTAATACAATAAGTGTAAATAACATTTTTTTCGAAAATTAAATACAAATGAAATTGAATCAAATCACTTAAAGAAAATATCTTGTAAATAAATAAATTGAAATCACTCATTTAAAATCATTTTTAATAAAATCCTTTGAAATTTCTTGAAAACTATTTTTTTTACTATTTATTTATTTAGTTCAATAAATCATTTTGCATAATTCTTTTGTCATTTATTTTGTGTATTCTTATAATTAGATTTCGTCATTATTTTTGTGTATATTAATTTTCACCATGACTTCTACATTGATTATTTTTCTTGGTATCCATAATTAATTAATTAATTGTCACAATTTCCTTAATTCGTTTAGTAGAGGTAGTACATATGCGGGCTTAGAGGGGTGCTACGGCTCACCACCATACCTTCCCAATAAGTAACCTGACCCTCGGATCCAGACTCGATTTTTCACAGACCCGTTTTTTCCTTCAAGAGTCACACTTAGGGTTTTTCTTTCTTATTTTGTTTTTTCCTTTAAAAATAAAACAAAAATAAGTGGCGACTCTAAGTCTTTTTCTAAAAATCAAATTTTCACCAAACAAAAAAAAAAAAAAAAAAAAAAAAAAGAGTTTTCGCCATCGAGTGGGAACGCATCGAGCAAAATACGGGGTCCACAAAATGGCGACTCCGCTCAGGATTTTTAAAGGGTCAAACTTGAACTCAAGTTGAGGGGAATGTGGCGTTTGATTGGTCGATCAATGGATACCCCTTTCTATGTGTCTTGGTATGATTGATTGTTGATTACACGTTGAGAGCTTTTGTATGTTTGTTTGTAATGCATGTTTGGCTGTTATGTTCATTTGTGATGTTGATATGTTGATTACATCGATTGATTCTCTTACCTACTTTAGCATAGTGACTCTTCTTGTTGTATGATTATCTTGCTTTCTTGGACATGTATATTCTCATTTTTGTATATCTCATTCATCTTGGCATGATTGATTCTATTTGTTGTATATTATCTTGTTTATCTCGACATATTGTCTATTCTTGTTATATTCCTGTCTTGCTTATCATATTCTTGCCTAGCTTGTGTGTAGATATGAGTGATATGCCTGTTATTTACATGACTGCTATTCTTTTATGTGATGCATGTATTGCTTGTCTGTGTGGGATACACATCTATCCCCTTACCTCCAACTCCCTAGACTCGATCAATCTTGTTTCACCTGATCTCGTATTTGATATGAGACTCGTTATTTTGTTTGCTCTTCGACTGAGCTAGCGGTTAGGAGTAGGGTCTAGCGACGGGCTATATCGATGTTTGGGAGCATTCTAGAGGAGGCCGACATGTTGATGCCAATTGGAGTTCGATCTTTGAAGACCTGTATAGCCCAGAGCTAGGTTTCATGGATATTTGTGTGATCAGTGTGTTTTTTTTTTCTACTTTAGCTTCATAGGATTTTCAGATGCACCCACGCCACTCACCGTGCACTTTAGTCAACTACTGAGTGTTGAGGGTTTTGAGAGGTTTCACCATAGGAAACCCCCTGGGATGTCAAGGTAGTGCATGTGTGGAGGTGATGACCACCTTGCATGGAAGTGCCCCGTCTCTTCGGAGGCGTGCAAAGGGTTACATACCGTCAGAGGGTATGATCGTTTCTGCTAGGGATCTTTTAAAGTCCACCCTTATCATTTTAGAGCCACCTTGACCTTGTAGGTTGAGCTGTAGATCCTTCGATTAGGACTCCCTCCCTACACGTGGATGCATCTAAGGGCCTTTAGAGCCTCTTTAGTCATAGTTTGGATTCAGTATTCCCTCCTTTAGTCTCCAGTTGAGAGCGCACCAAGATCAGTATGGGTTTGAGTTACAGTCGGACAACCCCTCTACACTTTGATGCTTTGCTCATTCCAGTTCAGACTAACTTTTCTTCCATGTTCTCACTATACATACCATATCTCATGTTTCATGCTCTTCGGGATTGGTTTTTCATTCTTAGTGTGGATTTACCATCTTGGGTCAAAGTAGAGGGGAGCTTAGTTCGTTTTTTCGAGAGATCATACATGGATCGGCAGGTTGTCACAGTTGATTAGTTCATGACCGCCATGGTTTATATTCAAGAGGCCTTGGCCAGTCTCAGACAGGAGATAGACAGTCAGCAAAGTAGACAACTTGTAGTTCAGGATGAGACGCCTTATGATTCATTACCACCTTATCTATTACATGGTCATTCTGAGGTTGCCTCGCCTATAGTAGTATAGACCATAGTCCTTGAGGATACACATGCATGGATCGTATTGAGCAGCGTATCAGGTAGTTGAGTGTATCTAACAGTTCATTAGCTTGGGATGATCTTGATAGTATATCAGTGGTCAATCTACCGGCCAAGTTCAGGATGCTTGACATTGAGAGGTACACGGGCGTTGGTTGTCCATGTATTCATCTTCGACTCTACAGTACTGTGATAAGGGCCCATGGGTTAGACGACTCACAGATGATCACCATGTTTCCTTTATCTCTGAGTGGCACAGCCCAGCATTAGTTCGCATCTTTGGAGTCCTCGCGACACAGGACATGAGATGGCCTAGCTTAGGAGTTTCTATGATAGTTTTCATTTAGTACTGTCATAGATGTGTCGAGGAGAGAGCTTGAGGGTTTCAGACAGAGATCATATGAGTCCATTTCTTCCTTCATCTCCCGTTGGTGGGGGAAAATAGCAGAGATTGTTGATTGACCATTATAGAGAGGTGACTTAGTCTTAAGGGTCATCAGAGGATTGATTAGAGATCCTAGAGGGAAGTTCAGACCCAGTTGGAGCGGACCTTATTTCATCAAGGAGTTAATCCTAGAGGGCGTTGCATGGTTGATGGATTTAGATGGAAACCAATTCTTGGAGCCGACCAATGTGGATCAGCTAAAGAGGTACTATGTTTGAGACCATGGTCATAGGATGGGTGGCCATCATTTTGGTTAGCCATATACTTTGTTATTCCCTTTTGATATATAGTTCGTTGCTAGCCCATTGAGCCTCACATGCACATTACAACCTTTCTTTCTTATCGCCTAACTCACATTTTTCACACCGGGATAAGGGCCCTTTAGTGCATGCATTCATTGTTTGGGAGTTCCATGAGCCTTGGACCTAGGGGCGCATTCTTCTCATTATCTTTTCTCATCGTTGCATCACTGCATCCCATCGTATCTCATTGGTTGTGTTCTTCATCTCTTTTTCTTTATTCTATCTACTACTTGTTTTGCTTCATATTCTTTCCACCCTGAGTAGTGATCCTCCTCAGTTCATTACATGGAGGGTAGTCACATCATTACCACTATCTATCCCACAGACATTGGTTCATAGATTCTTAGTTTGAGAAGGTCATCTTGTCAGAGAGAGTTTTTGTTACCTTAGCACTCGAGAGCGTGTCTATCCATTATTGATATCATCTTTGGGGTTCATTTGTTTATGTTCAAGGTATATGTATTTGTATATATGTAAAAAAAAATGAAAAATGAAAAAATGAAAAAAAAATGGAAAAAAAATGAATAAAAAAAAAACGCATGTGTGCATTATTTTCTATCATTGAGTGTGTATATTGATGGTTGAGGGTTACTTGATTGAGTATGTTTGTTGATGGTAGTTCGTATATGAGCTTTCCAAGACCCTTCATGCTTTGTATTCATTTTTATTGTATATTTTGAGAGCAAGATGAGTGACCTTCTCTTAGGAGCTCTAGGTTATTGTCCCTTCCATCATTACATTCATTGTTGATGTGACTTCACTCCATGTCTGATTTGAGTTGATCACTACTCCTCTTTGTGTTATTTGTTTCATCATCATCCTCGTTTTCATTTTTGATTCATCATTTTCACTTCACGTCTTATTCTTTTCTTACAGCGACCCATCTCGGGTTTGATACTCTCTTCGCATCATCATTACACATATCACTATCAGTTCATTTTGCTTCATTTGTCTCCTCATCGACATCATATTCACGTTAGGCATCCCCAGGTCCATGGCTCATGGGATTCACTATACATGTTGCATTTCATATATGAGGGCATGAGTTTTCAATCATTGGGTATTTAAGCCTAGTTTTCCTTCATTTCTATCACCCTATCACCTTGGCCTACATTACGTCTTGTGTCTTAAGACCACCCCGAGGCTATAGGATCAGATGTCATCTTCGACAGCCTTTACTTGGACAGGTGTTTGAGATTTGATTGATATTTAGATATCGTCATGCTTCTTCTTCTGGGAGTCGCCTCTTTGATGTTTAAATCTGATTCAGCTGTGTTTGGATTACCAGGATCATGCGCTTGATGATGGATGATTTGATGTCACCTGATTTTTCTGTTCTATCACATATTCGATGTCATACTGGGGCATATTCCGTTTTGGGCGAGATCTATAGATCTTCATGGAGTTGCATGCTTATACCCACTTGCGAGATGTACACTAAGATGATTGACTGGTTCGCTATTTTATGATGATCCCTCAGTGGAGCCATTCAGCCAGGCCCACATTTCTCGGCATTTGGTTGCCGCCATGCTTCTTATCCTGGGAGACATTCCCTAGTTGTTTGGATTTGATTTGGATCACGGAGAGTACATGTTCAATGATAAATGATTCCATGTCACCTGGTTTCTAATCTACCGTACATTCGACGCCATACTAGGGCATATTTTCGTTCTAAACGAGATTTACAGATTTTCACAGAGTTGCATGCTTATCCCCACTTGCGAGATGTACGTCGAGATGATGACATGTTCATTATTTTATCATGATCCTTCAGTGGAGCCTCTCTGGATCTATTCAGCCAGGTCCACATTTTTCGACATTTGGTTGTTGTCATGCTTATTATTTCGAGAGACATTTCATAGATGTTTGGGTTTGATTAGATTACAGAGATTGCGCATTTGATGATGGATGATTTCATGTCACCCGATTTCTGACCTATCGTACATTTGGTGCCATATTGGGGCATATTTCCATTTTGGATGAGAGTTATAGATCTTCATGGAGTTGCGTGATTACCCCCACTTATGGGATACGTATCGAGATGATGACTTGTTCGCTATTTTTACTATGATTCCTCAGTAGAGCATCCCGGGAGCCATCCAGCTAGGCCCGCACTTCTCGGCACTTAGATGCCATCATGCTTCTTCATCGGAGAGGTACATCTTGGATCTGTGGGTATGATTCGGTTATGGATTCGGGTGACCAGGATTGCATAGTTGATGATTGATGATTTGATGTCATTTGATCTTTTCGACCTGTCACACATTCGATGCCATACTAGGGCATATTCATCATCTCGGTCGAGATTTGTAGATCTCCATGGATTTGCATGATCATCTCCAATTATGAGATACATGCCAGGTTGATGATTCGATTTCATTTTGTCCCGATTCTCTAGTGGAGCCTTTATTGAGTCTTTTAGTCAGGCTCATATTTTCCGATATTGTCATGATTCTTGGGTAGAGTTACTCCATGTGCATAGGTTCCCACATCACCATTTCAGTGGAGTACACGTCAGATCTTTTATGCATCCCCATGGAGTTATTCTTGAGTTATCAGGGCAGATCAGGTACATCTGATGCCATGTTGGGGCATATTCCTTCCTTTAGTTATGGAGATGATCGTTCTCTCACAGATCTGTTACAGCTTTCATCACTCGGCCGAGGGATATTGTATTTGCTTTACTGGTCACTATTCCTGTGATTTTCATTGAGATGAGCATTCGGTGGAGCATGACATTTAGGTTGTGATTGTCTCGCGATCCATGACCCCGCAGTAGATTGTTTTGATGAGATCGTGGTAGTTACCCTAGCAGATTATTCTCTTGAGACTCCCTAGTGGATTACCCATTTAAGATGACGATGGATTCCTCCAGCAGAGCATTTCGAGATAGAGACGTTTGACTCATTGTGACATCTCGTCAGGCCTCGTGATCTTGACGGATAGGTTGCGAGACTATGTCTATAGTCGATTTGATCATTCCGACTCACTAGCAGAGCATCTCTTGAGGCTCACGGAGTGTCTTTTATACCTTCTCTGAGGATGGAGAGTTGTGGAGGCACTCTACATTGGGGCATATTCCCCCCCCCCTCCTCCTCCTCCTCCTCCTCCTCCTCCTCCTAATCATTTCCTTGTCGTTTGGCATTCAGAGCCGCCATTCATTCTCAGATACGACGTATAGAGTCGTCCATTTTTAGCTTGGCATTCAAAGCCACCATGTCTTCTCAGTCACGACGTTCAAAGTCGTCTCTCTCAGCTTGACATTCCTAGCTATCAGTTTAGTTGGGCATTCAAAGTCGTCGTCTCTGCTTGGATTCATAGCTATTATTTTTAGTTTGGTGTTCAGAGCCACCATTTCTTCACAGTGTGGCATTCAGAGTCATGTTCCTAGTTCGGCATTCAGGGTCATTATATCATTTTTAGTTTGGCGTTCAGAGCCACCACCTCTTTTCAGTTTGGCGTTCAGAGTCGTATTTTCATTTTGGCATTTGATAACACCATCTTTATTTATTTTGGCATTCAGAGACACATTTTCATTTTGACATCAGAGCTACCACCTTTTTCTTTTGGCGTTTAGAGTCGTTCATTTTTCGTTTGGCGTTCAGAGCCACATTTTCATTTCAGCATCCAGATCTTTGTTTTTCTCTTTAAAAATAAAACAAAAATAAATGGTGACTCCAAGTTTTTTTTTCTAAAAATCAAATTTTCACCAAACAAAATAAAAAAACGATTTTTCGTCATCGAGTGGAAACGCATCAAGCAAAATATGGTGTCCACAAATTTATATTTATATTTAAAAATTAAATAAAAATAAAAATAAAAATGCCACATCAACTAAAGAAAGGAGACATGTTATATCGCCAGCAAATTAGGTGAGGCGAGATTGAAGATGGCAATTGAGGTCGACCGATGGTTAGTCAGTGGAAGCAATTATTTTTTACATGACTGGTATTAATGGTCGGTCCACTTCCGTGGTGGTTGAGGATTCATAGAAAACCTAACATTCAACGAGAGGCCTTTATTGATTCATGAATCATGTGGATGATTTGAAACCTATGCGTGTCAGTTAGTGAGAAATAAATTCATATGGTTCTCATGTTGGGAAATGTCCAAGCCACCTTGCCTAATGATCCACCGCCTACCATCCCTTGTCAAAGCTTAGTCCACATGCAATATATTCATCGTATTAATACATGAAAAAAATAATAAATTATAAAATTTCTATGAGTGAAAATGTGGAGATTTTGAAACCCAAACTTTTGCAAATAAAGGGTAAGCTTTCCCCATGTTTTTTAAAACTTGTTTTTAAAAATTAATTTTTATTCTATAACTTAAAAACAAGTTTATGAAAGCATAGTCAAATGAGATAAACAACTCTTACATGTTGTCTAAAAATTATTTTATATTTCACTTTACTTTTAAAATTTGTTTTCAGAGAATAACAACCAAATAATATTAAAAAATTTTAAAAACAATTTTCTATTTTTAAAAACAAAAAACTATTTTTAAATACGATCAAACAACCTCTAAATTACCTTTAGTTCTAAAATTTTAAAGTTACAATTATTTTAATAACTATACAATGTTTTAAATTCTTGGAATAAAGATTATATTTGAACCCGGAATGGTAGAACCAAATTTGACTCCATGAATAAGGTGGTATTTTTTTTTATTATACAAGTATAAGGTGGTGTTTGTTTTTTTAGTTAAATAAAAAAATCAAAATATTTGATTTTTTTATTTAATTAAATATAATATAATAAAATCAATCAATATAATTAAAATAAATTTATTATCAATATATTTATTTTAATTAGATTGATCAATATAAATTACTTTTAATTTAATAAAAAAATTAAATATTTAAACTTTTTTTCTTTTTAAAAAAAAAATACAAACACCAACTAATCAAATAATTGTACACATTACACTTATTTATTTATTTGGATTTCGAGCATCATCCTTAGATCACTCTCCATTGTCTCTTCCTAAATTCATCTACTGGCAACATGGCCCATACCTTTTTATTTTTTTATTTTTTTTAACAATTATATATTGAGTCACGTGGTGCCACGACATGCTGTGACAATGATTAAAGAGACATTCAATTTAAGAAAAAAAATAAAATGATTTTAATATTTTATTGTTCAAAGTATTTAGCCACGTCAACTTGTGTTTGGTTTATGTTAAGGTACACTGTCTACGTCAAAGACTTGTGCGGAAATTTTCAAAAGTTTTTATGACATGGATACACTGCACCCATTTAATTTAATGCCTACAATATTTTTATCTTTAATTTTAATTATTAAATAGATGAAAGGCAAATATAAAAATAATAATTTTTTTTAATAGGTCTCTTAGATGTTATTCGGAATGGTTTTCAAATTTTTTTTTTTTTTTTTTTTGAAAAAAAAATTATTAAAATCATTGAAGCACAACCAAAAGTCTTTTTTTTTTTTTTTTTTTTTTTTTTTTTGCCAAATTTGGCAAACTGTTAGATTGGGGTCATGGTCATAAAAATGTCAGGCGTACCTGAACATCCAACAGAGCAGCCCCACTTGGAAAGTGACAAATGCGTGAAGAAGTAGATCACGTTATCTTCACTATTTAATAACACAAGGACTTATTCACAAGATGTCGAATAATTTATTGGTTAAATCTAATTGGCTGAAAATTAACAAAAGACATTCTCTGATAGAGAAAGATAAATATGTTGTATAGTTGTGTTAAAAATTAGTCTTTGTAAATGAGACCTAATTCAATTGGGTTGGATGCCCAATTGGGTTGACCCGACCTAATTTAATAAATGAGAAAATTCTCTCTCTAAATAAAAAAAAATATCATTATGATTCTCGTATTCGTAATTTTATTCATAACTTGAAATAAGAAAATTGATAAGTGAAACAACGAATCGAAATTCTTAAATATTTTCGGAGATAACTCACATTAGTATTATATTTGTATTTATTTAAAAAATAATAATTTTTAATAATATTTTTTGAAAGAAAAGAATTTTTTTATATTACATATAAGACAAAAAGTATGGAAAAATAATTATATATTTTTTTTTTAATTCTTCAACGAAAATTTTTTGTTCACAACTATTTAAAAGATTTCTTCATGTAGAATTCAAATTTGAATTGGAGTAGGCTATGTAGTATGTACAATCCAAATTTGAATTGGACTTGTATATTTGAGTACAAAATAAATAGGTGAACTACTTTTTCCTCCCCATTAAAAATGTCAGAGTTTTTGGACCATTTGCCAGCCATACCCAAAATTTTTCCCTAATTAACATGCATAAAAGGACACAGCTAAACTAATAAGTTTTCTGCACGATACCAGACCGTTACCGCTTTTTGCTTCTTTTTTTTTTAGCGTTCTTATTTTTATTTTCATTTGCAATAAAACATGAAAAACACTAGTTTCATTTTTATTTTTCTTAAATGATTTAAAAACTTAGGTGACCTTTAATATACATTCTATAAATTTATATAAAGGATAAAAAAAATATGAAAAATAATTAGGGTTTGTTTTACAACGATTTTTTAAAATTTTTTGTTTTTCAAAACAAAAAAACAAAGAAAAAAGGGAAAATATGATTGGCAAATAAAAAGCTCCCTTTTTTTTTAATAAAAATAAAAAATAAAGTATTTTTAGATAATCTTTTAGTTATTTTCAATTGTTTTCACTTATTTATTGAAAATTATTTTAAAAAATAATTATATAAATATGTAAAATGATTAAAAATAAAGTATTAAAAATATAAATTATTTTTAAAACATATTTAAAATATAAAAAATAAGTTAAAAATATTTTAGATTCCTAAACTACTTTTATTTTACAAACATTAAATAAATTTAAAAAACTGTTCTCAAAATTGTTTCTCAATCTTAAAAAATAATTACCAAATAAACCTTTGGACCCCTATTTGGCAATCATTTTCGAGAATAATTTTCTATTTTCAACCATAAAGCTATTTTTTGTTTTCCATTCTTAAAAACAAAAACAAAGTATTTTCTAATAACATCTTCCAATTGTTTCTTGAAAATTATTTTAAAAAATAATTATACAAATATGTACAATGATTAAAAATAATATATTTAAAAACATTTAAAATAAGTTAAAAATATTTTAAGTTCTTATAGAACAGTTTTCAAACACTATTTTCAAAACTATTTTTCAAAATTATTTTAAAAAATAATTATCAAATAAGACGTTATTTTTTGCTTTTAAATCTATTTTCAAAATTTTTAAAACCCGAGAAAATAACTTTTTTGCGTAACCTTATTCTTTTATGCAAAACAATATGGAACTAATTTTTTTTTGTATGGATATGGCATGGCACCCAAAAGCCAACTCAATTATTAAATTAGGCTATGTTATCAATTATTAATATCTTATTTTAATATCAGATGTTTTATTTCAATTGCCAGTTGATAAAGAAAATGATAAAAGTTGTGGTCATTGGTCGCCCCACCCCAAGTTGTTTTACTTGCACGCTATTGGTACACTGTACACGTGACTTATAGTTGTCAAATTCAAAACTAACTCCACACACCTCCATTTGACAGTCAACCCCAAAAAAATATATTAAAAAATAAAAGTCAAAAACAAATGTTTGGATCCATGTATCAATTTCTATTCATGTTTTTCAATGCTGTTTTTACAAATTATTTTGAAGATAGAGAACAGAAAAAATGATTTCTTTTATTTTTTGAAAACAATTGTACTCCATAATTACTTTTAAAAGTAATTATCAGAATTTTTTTTTAAAACTATTTCATAAAAGAATAGATTTTTTTTAATATTGAGTAAAACTTTAGTAAATTTAATTTGTATTAACATGAAATTAAATTAAATTTAAATCTTATTAAAAATAAAAAATAGTTTTACCAATATTATAATAAAAATCATAATTATATATATTGTTAAAAATGGATATTAACATCTTAGTAAACAAATAATTATTTTGTTTTTATTAAAAATAAATAATAATATTTTATTACTTAAAGTTAACTTATTTTTACTTAAATTTAAAATTATGTTTAAAAAATAATTGAAATTGGTATATTAAGTCACTTTAAGTCATTAAGTTGATTTATCAAACACCCTTTTAATAAAAAACTTAATATAAAAATTAGAAAAAGGTTATTTTTGGTAGTTAAACTTAAAATTTAAATTACAATTAAAAAAATAAAGACTAATAATAGAATAAAATTCAACATAATCAAAATAAGAGTATTTTTATGTTTATTTTTATTGATTCTATTTCTATTTTTACTGTTAATCCTATTTTTATTTTTCATTAAATTTTTTATCTTGATTTTAATTAAAAAATATGTACATTTTTAGGAACAAATTTGAACTGTTTTTATTTTGAAGATTGTCTTTATTTTAAAAGCTTTTTGATTTTATATTTGTGTTTCAAATAAAATTTTGTTTTTGAAAACAATTATCATACAATAGATTCCGTTTGGTTGTGTTTTTTGAAATTTATTTTTAATTTTCATTTTATTTTCTAACCTAAAAACAAGTTTTTGAAAACATGACCAAACAACTTCATTCTTTCCTTTTGTTTTTTAAAATTGGTAAAAACAACTCTTAATTATTTTTTAAAAATTATTTTCTATTTTACTTTATATTTTTAAAATTGTTTCTAGAATACAACAATTAAAAAATGTTAAATTTTTTTTTAAAACAGTATTTTATTTTTAAAAATAGAAATCTATTTTTAAATCGAAACTCGTTTCTCTTATTTATTCAATCTATTGATAAAAAATAAAAATCATTTGTTTTATTTTTGCATGCTCTGCATCTATTTTCTTTCCCTACCATAAAAATATAAGAAAAATAATATATATATATATATATATATATATATATATATATATAAATGATTTTAAAACATATAAATATATATATTCATTTTCATTTTAAATTAAATAATAAATTTTAAAAAGTATTTTTTTTTTCATATTTCACTATTTGACTTTTTTTTTTCTTTATTTTCCTTTCCTCATAGTTATTGTCAAAGATTTGATGATTCAAATGTTTTAATTT
This sequence comes from Vitis riparia, assembly GCF_004353265.1. Classification (NCBI taxonomy): domain Eukaryota; kingdom Viridiplantae; phylum Streptophyta; class Magnoliopsida; order Vitales; family Vitaceae; genus Vitis; species Vitis riparia. The sequence continues at coordinate 9,765,502 of NC_048439.1, read as the reverse complement.
TTTCTTAAATTCCTAAAATAGACCCAAATTTTCTAAACTAGCTGCTCATTAAACAAGGCATCGGATCACTAAGGCTATGTTTGGTTCCTGGAAAGTACAAAGGAAAGAAAAAAAATATTAAGGAAAATGATTTTTTCATGTTTGGTTGTCCTATGAAAAATATCAAAGAAAATCAAATATAATTAAAACTAATTAAAAACTTATATATTTTTAAATTATTTAATCTTTATATTGATGAGTTAAAATAAATAAAATGAGTTTGAAGTAACAAAAAAAATAATTTATCAACTTTTAATCTATTTTTTTATTTTCCTTCACTTTTTCTTTCCTTCTACTTTTCCTTTGTATTTTCTTTCCCTCGCATTTTCCCTCAAATTTTCCGGGAACCAAACATAGCCTAAATAAAAAAATATTAAAAAAATTATAAAATATGAAACCATCGATCAAACATAGCAAAATCCAAAAACAAAAATCTAATAAGATAACAAAAAAGTTAAATAATGTATTCATAAAAATGTGATTAAATCAAATGTTGGTCCCAAGCTGTTTCACACCTGTTCATGGACACAGAGATCACAGATGTGGACAAACAAATAAATAATGCAGGGTGGAACTTCAGAGATATAGACTGTATAGTTTCAGAGAAAAGAGTGTAGAGTATATGGGATAACATCTATTCCAACCCTTCAAATTCCCCTCTTTCTCTACCAGTTTTCAACAAAATTCACAACTTTCTCTTTCGAATCCGGTGAAAAGCGACCCTTTTGTGTGTAAGATAGTTCTTTTGCTGAATCAATAGAGACTGGGTGTGCGACTGCATCTGCAACTGATCATCAATGCCACCTTTGAAAGCAGGAAGCAGACCACCATGGGTGGGTCTTGGGGCTGCAGTTTGGGTTGAGATAGCTGCAGGAAACGGCTATAACTTCCCCCTTTATTCCCCTTCTCTGAAATCAGTTATGGGTTACAATCAGCAGCAGCTGACAATGCTTGGAGTGGCAAATGATATAGGGGAAAACGTGGGTATTCTTCCTGGTATTGCCTCCAACAAGTTGCCTCCTTGGGCTGTTCTTGCAATTGGTGCTTGTGCTTGTTTCTTGGGGTATGGTGTTCTCTGGCTTGCTGTTAGCCAGACTGTTCAGAATCTGCCTTACATAGTGGTGAGTTCATAATCTTTTGTTTCTCACTAGTGAAATTTGTGGGTACTCATTTGTGGATTTATTGGTTTAACTACTGGTTTTTTTTTTTCTTGTTAAATTCAAATTTTTGCATACCCTTTTGTGGATTGATCTTGGGGAGTTCATACTTTATTTTTGTTTTTGTGAAAGATCTAGTTGGTTTTTCGTTTCCACTTCTGGGTTTGATTACCTGGGATCAATAGTTGGCTGAGACAATGAATATTTTTGCATCCCTATTTGTGGATTTAATAGTTATAATACTGTATTCTATGTGATTATGAACAGGGTTTATCTGCAAATAGCGCTTTGGTTTTTTTCCATTAGATTGTGATTTGGATTAGTTGATTTTGGAACTATGTGTGTTTTTAGGGGATTCTACCTCTCTTTGGAATCTAATTGGGTTCTTTGCTGGTTGAATAGGGTGTTGATTTTTAATCCGTTAGATTGTAATATATATAAGTCTATACTTCATTATTAAATCTGTGAAATCTGAATTCTTCTCATACTTGTTTGATTGTGTTTATTGAAGCTTAAAATCAAAGGGGTACTGTAATTCAGTGCATTTGCTTGTTACTCTGCATAACTGATTGCATATCAATTGACATGCTTAGATTATTTATTTATTTATTTATTATTATTATTATTATTATTTATTTTTCCTTTTTGGTTCCTGCGGCTGAAGCAATACAGACAAATTAGTAGGATCTTCAGTAATCTCAGAAGAGTTGTGATGTTGCAGTTTTGCATCAAGGACTTGTTTAGCAATACCCAAAATATTATGGTCATATGACATCTAGAATATAATATATTTTGGGGAAGTTATTAGTTCTTTATGAAGCTTAAGAATGGCAAGAATTTGATTTGATTTCATACACTTTACCTTAAAAGCATGCAAAGCAAAATAAAATGAAATCAAGTTTCGAGAGGAAAAAAGAGAGAGAGAGAGGGCAAAAGGAGGAGGGAAAAAAGGTTTCAAATTAAAATACAAAGAAGCAAGGCTTATGAGTGACTATGCCTTGAATAAATTGGCTTTCACTTCTCACACCACTGTATGTGTTTCCCTGCTTACATTTGAATAGATGATGATGTAATATGCAAAACTGCAGTTCAAAGTAAGCATCAATGGAAACCATATAAACCATATGATGATAAAAATAATCCTGTATTAAACTCTTTTATTAAAAAATGAAGAAAAGGGTACTTTTAAACTTGATTTTTAACTGCTTAACATGGCTTGTTGATCACAATTCTCCGTTGACCCAAAATACCAAGCCTGATTACATAGCAATTCTAACAAAGAAAAACCAGAGAGAGAGAGAGAGAGAGTTACTAAAACTTTTACAATATTCTAGGCATCGCCCTCAATGATTGACTTATGGAAATTGTTAAAATTGGGTCAAATGAGTTGCTTTTACTTAAATCTTAAAATGAAAACAATGTATGATTTGATTTCATGAAATTAAATTAACTCAAGAAAACTAATTCAATAACTAAGCAAATATTGATTTTAAAGCCAAATGATTCAAGTTTGGAGGTTTCCACAATCCAAATACGAGAATAGAAGTTAGAGAGAACAAAGTTTTTTAACTTATGGTAATCCAAGGGCTTTTAGGATCCTCAGTCGTTCACGATCAACTTGAGTTCTATAACTCAAAGTTGTATTTGAAACCCAATTTTGCTTTTTTATTCAAATTTCTAAATACCATCAAATGCATGAAATTTAACTTAAGTTCAAGTCCTTAGCTTTTTGATCCTTTCTACTCCTTGTAGCTTTGTTTGAGAGTAGACAATGATAGGGAAAACCAGGATAACTAGTGTTCAAGGGGTGCCAAGAATCACTGGTATCATGTAATGCACTACCATCTTCTAATCCAACTAACATGGAGAGAACATTAAAAATTCATGATTTATAACCCAAATCGTTCATTAATCCCATTTTCATCCTTATTTACCCATTTTTCCTCTTAATTCCTAGCCCTAAGTTTTCATACTTCACTCCTCAGGATGACTTTTTAGCTTCTCATGGGAGTGTTGTCGCATTCACAATTTATAATAAAGCAAAAAGTCATATATTGAATCCATTGAAACTAAAAACAATGAACTAAAACAAAGTAAAAGGAAACAAACCCAAATTGTTGTCTTCTTCCACAAAAACTTCAAACTTCTCTCTTTATCTCTAAAAACCTAAACTAAGAGAGTTTATATAATAAATGCATATAAACCTAACATGCGGCACACTCTCATTGGCACTTTATTCCAAAATTACATTAAACAATCCAAAAACTAAAAATATTAGGGGTTCTAAATGACCCTTGCACATTTCAATTTGGATAAAGGCATTTGGAACTTATTTTGATGTGTTTTGGAGCTCGAAACTTGACCACCAGACCCTGAATTTGAAATAGGGATGAGTTCAAAATTTCATGCCCATTTCAAAGGCACCCACTGCCTATTGTGTTTCTCTATGTTTTCAAGTTTGATATATGCTTCTTTTGTTCGAAATAGATAGGAAGGTTCGAACTAAGTCATTGCCAATTGTATCTTTTCATTCCATTGAATTCCAAATGACCAACAACCATTTAGAAAGCAACTTATCAATTTCGAGCTCTTCATTCCTCTGCACAGTTTGCTTCAAATGTGCATATCTCCTCATTGAGCTCTGATTCGTGAACTGTTTAAAGTTTTGGATTGTTGGCTTCTTGAGCTTTGAAACCATATGTAGCTTGCCCCAAAATGATCTTGGGAAGTGCTCTAGATTTCACTTCAAAGTTAGGGTATGTGCTTTGCCAGATTTTGTGATCGAAATTTCCATGTGCACTTGATTGCATTTGCTTCAAACCTCCTCCTTCATGTTTGCTTGCCCATTATCTGTCCCCATAACATTCATTCCCCATATTTCATGTGGTTTGTCCTTGCTTGGGTCTACTCATGCTTCTCAAGTCCCAAGTCTTTCTTTAGGCCTATTTACCCCTTTGTTCTACCTTGTTGAAAATGATTCTTGCAACTTGCATTCTTTTTATCCGTTAAACCTAAGATTAATCTCAAAATAGGAGTTAGATCTATGACTAGCTTCTTAGCATCAATTTAAGTTATGTTGGGTGATTGAAGTTTTTCATATTGCATAACTTATAACTTTTATGTGCCATTGGTGTACATATTTGAGCTCCAATTGCTTTCTACTACATAGCATGTGACATTTTTAAACATGGTATGCACACGTGTCTATTTGGAAGATTACAAAATCATAGAGAATTATCTAATATCTTACAAGATCTCTTGATGATGCAAGACATCTCTAATAATCCCTATACATAGTATTAAATAACAACAAAAAACCCCTTCTTTTAAATGTCATGTTCTACATAAAATCTATTTTCATCTTCTTTTAAACCCTCAATTTGTATACTGTGTGCAGCTCCTGCTCTCAAACCTCATGTCTTAAAATTGAAAGATATTCCCCAATCCCCAATCCACAAATTTGCCAAGATTTGCTTGGTACTCACTTTGTCATAGTTTTGATTATAAAGGGTGGAGATGCCAATCTTCTCTATTGCTTGGGTTAGATATAAGCTATCTAACAATTTTTTTTCTATAGCCTTGTATATGACTTCTTTGAAGTTTCTTAGATAAAGAAAAGCAAAGAAAAAAAATTACCTCAGTTGGTTTGCGAACTGCTCACAATGATATGTCATATGCAGAAAGTATAGTTATTGATATATGTATGTATGTCTGTAAATGCTCCTGCACACCTTCAGATGCATGTTCACATACGTTACGTAGATGTATGTATAAAAGTACACATGCCATTAAATTGTTTTGCACTTTGGAATTTTGTTATTTAGGCCACTCCAAATAATTAGAAAATAAGGCTATCTTCTTGTTGTTGTTATTATTATTGTCATTGAAGGGCATTATGCTCTTTGATGCTTTGGCACTCGTGCTGTTGCTCTTGCTCCATGATTAGCACACAGTCAAATCCTATAAGCCTTATGTGACACCCCGAACTTGGAGATCAAGGGCTTCACAGTCATTTTACATGTTGAACCTGAGAGCCTAATGACTAACCATATCCATAAGGTAATTAGCTGTTAGCTACTTCAAATTGATACAAAACAATAATCACAGCATAGACATAATTCAGAAATTATAAAGTTTCTAATCCAAAATTTATTGAAGTATCTCAACAATAAATTCAATGGTAATCCCAAACACTTTAAATAAAATCTAGAAATCATAATAGAATTGAGTCATCAATCCTAAAGCTGATTCTAATAGAAGCACCCTTATTATCTCGATCCCTCCTCACTGATATAATTTATACCTAAAAAGTGAGAATAGAAAAGGGTAAGCTCAACAACACAATAAGGAAAAATAGTATAATAAAGGAGGATAAAGTATTATGTAGAATTAAACCCTAGGAGATATCACACTTCTACAGAAATCAATTAACAATTAAGCTTATTTAATTCAATAATTAAGTTCATTTTCTTTAGAGCATTAGACACTTTCAACTAAAAAATAAAACAACATAATACCCTTTGCGTAATTAGTTCATATTAAAAAAAGAATTTCATAAATGGCAATTTTCTTTGGTCCATTGATAGAAACGCTGTGCCTAAATAGTGGGATTTGCACTAGGTCACTAGCTTCAATTTGTTCATTTTATTGGTGGATAGAACAATTTTCAATCAATGATATATCAAAGGCCAATAACACCTTTACTAGGTAAGGTTGCATTGCATTACTACCTCCATCAAGAGTAATGAAAGTCAATAACTTATCCCGTGTTGACCAAGGCCACTAATAACGAAAGTTTCAAAATTATTGTAATAAAAACAAGGTAAAATTCACTTGCATCAAATAAATCATGTGATATTTCCAATTTATTTTATAAATCGAGGAACAAATTAAATCATATTTTAGAAAATATCAATTGATCAATTTTAGGGAATTCAAACATTTGAATACTTAAAAAAAAAGGGTGAAAACAGATGAAGAATTATAAAGTAATTTATTGCATTAGTAACCCTTACCTAGAAGAATCACTCAAATTCCTAATACACTTAACCTTAAGAATTTAATTCACACCTAACATAGCATTCTTAAAAAATAATTATTACCTCCTAACCTAATAAATTTAGTTCTCTTGGCTTTTAAAAGTTTGATGTGACAACTAACCCACTGGCCTCATACCTCTTAACCCTGTGTTTTGATGACAAGTTCAACAAATCAAACTAGAATTCCATGTTATTAGTTAAAATATCCCAATTGACTTGAATTTTGTTCTTTATTTATGTCATTATAAGCCAGATGGCTGGTATGCACATACATTCTAGGGAGTATGAGATATCTTAGTACTTTGACTAGTTAGTCATGCTAGATATGTATGCTGTAGTATGATGGGGGTGCTCTCCAATGCACATATTATTTTGTTAAGCATTTGACTATCATAATCTCATTGTGGTATTGATGACACTTATTAGAGGTCCATTTTAACTCTTTTGAATT
>NC_048439.1:8992111-9149225 GCF_004353265.1 Vitis riparia | reverse complement strand
TTATGGTCTAGTCCAATGTTCTCTTCCTCCTTTGTTGTAACAATCATTTGTTCATAGTTTTTGTAAGGATAAGATAAACTGGTTTACGGTTGGACATGGAGGCTTAGAGAGCATAGAAGTTTTTAAATCATAATATTTAGGTCCAAGGCCTCTAGCAAGTTTGAAGAGTTTATCAGTTTCAAGAACAGTAAGGTTATCACAAATAAAGTTGAATTTGTAAAGGTATTCATCAAGTTTTAACAAACCTTTTTTTAATAGATAGAGATTGTCTTTTAGATAACTTTCCTTTTCTTTTGTTGCAAATAAAAGTTGTTCAACTGAGAGCCAGACCTATCAAGCGGTTTGTCCTCCAATTGTCATGCCCAGCACCTCCTCGGTCATCATCCCCATGAGCCAAGACATCAAAAAGCCATTATTATTGATCTAATTTGCATATTCAGGATTGATTGTTTGCCTACCATCTTCTCTTTCAATTTGTTGATTTGACTTTTAGCATCTTCTATGTGTTGCTCTACACCAAGACTCCTTATCAAAGGGACAATCTGGAATTGCCAAATGATGTAATTAGAGCTCGATAGCTTGATCAAAACAAGGCTTGTACATTGGTGGAAAACTTGAATTGATAATTTTGGCTCTATGTTTTTTTCGCTCTGATACCATTAAGGATTTTGTAGAGAATATTAGAAGAATGATTAAAAAATAACTGAGAAGGATTCACACTCTTTGATTTATTTTCTACTATGGTAATATATGCAGATAAATCAAATAGCTGTTAGAGTTAGTCAAAATTAGTTGACAATCTAAGGAAGGCTGATTATGAAGGGATATTACAGAATACATTGGCTAAATAATTAAGGCAAGGTTGGTTAATGACAGGGAAAGAAAGAAATTCTTGTAGTGCTGGAAATGATCATACTGGTAGCAATTAAAAAGGAAAGAAATTGACCATGTTGAAATAAAATATTTTGACTTGTGCCAAAAAATATTCTAGCTTCTTGGAAATTATTTTGTCAGTGCATGTTGATTATGAGTGGAACGATTATAAGGAAATTGATCCTTAGATTCTGGTTTGTTGGAACTTGGAAATTATTTTTAAAACTTGAAAATCAGTCTTTTGACAGTACATGCTCATTCTAGTTTGCTTGAGGTATCTTATCAAAGAGATCAATTTCCAAACTAACCTAACCATTCTATTAAAAGAGAAACTGCAAAACCAACCTGAAAAAAGAAGCATGCTAATGATTCTAAATTAATGGAAACCGATAAATCTCTACTATGTCAAAACAGATAAACAAAATATTACTAATGAAAATAATATGACAGATTTTTTGTTCAACTCTATTGCCTTACCAGTATGTATAGATAGAAACCAAATTGAAGAAATTCTTTGCACACTTTTTTTATCATAATCAAGGGAAGGTGTAAAGATACAACCCTATCATAGGGTATTGTAATTTCTGACTAAAGTTGTTGATTTAATTGTGGAGATATGCAACCATAAAAAGTGGGATTACACGTGTTGTTACATATTTAAAAAGGTACTAAAAGAAATTAGGATGGATGCGGTTTATCAGTATCTACAAGCTTTTATGAATTTAAACTTACTCTTTCCCACCCCAAATGTGGATATTGAAAGAGAGATTTCACAATCCACAAAGATAGAGTCTTCTCTAGTTGATGGTTTAATATTACAACAGACCATTTGCTATATTTCTTGTTTCCCCACTTGACGTTGAAATTGAAAATGAGGTGTGATCGACAAATAGATCGGTATTCCAAGCTTTGCTCAACCCAAGTCTTGTTCACCCAATCCATCCTACATATAAAACAACCAAGCTTTATCCTTTTAGTATCAATAATAACTCACATCATATTCAAGCAACTCTAACAATGGCGAGAACTAAAATCTTCTCATTTTGCCAACAAATTCCAGTCTTTATGAGCAATTTTGAAGACTCCTAGCTCTCCACATATATAAGAAGTGATAATGAAAGGCTCCCTCAGTGTAGACCACTCTTTTAATGATGTTCAGCTGATTTTCCATATAAAGTAACAAGTATTGCAAGTTCTATTCTCATTGTAACATATGTTAATGACAATTATGATTAATGCCTTTGTTGAGTATGCAACAAATCAAAAGTATATAATTAGGAGAAGTTGGAGTGGAGAAAATGTTAGCGACATGGATGGATCTTATAAGATATCAAATCATGAGCGAGTGATATAACCTCATTAACAAAAAGTTATTGGTGTTGGGAACCCTAGATTACTCCATTCCCATGCCTTGCATCTCATAGGGTGCATGCATCTATCCTTAGAGCTCTCTAAATCTAACATAGCATAAAATAATGGCTTTAAAAACCATTATAGAATAAGGATCTAAAGAAAAGTGCTCATACCTGGATCTAGATATTCCTAGATCAATTCCTTATAGTGAAGAATATACCTAGAAAAACTGGAGAATCTCTCCTCATGCTGCTACCCACGTGTGCATTCCATGTGATTTTCGTGCACACGTGGCCTATGCACACCGCATGCAATTCCCATAGATGCGGCCTATGCACATCTCGTGTGGTTCTCGTGCTTGCGACCTATGTAATTCCAATGAGTTTCTCGCACACCCAAGATCTTCAGCCCAATGACTCTTTCTTGTGTCTAGGCATTGAGATGGTGGAGATCTCAAGGGTGGAAGCTAGGGTTTTCTCTCTAAACTGAAAATGGAGAATGACAAGACCTAAAAACATACCTTAAACCCTAAAGGGGTATTTATAGGCTTCCTATTAAGCTTAAGTGACTTAAGCCCACCATGGGCTTGGGTCATTTGATCTAGCCCGAAAAGTTTATTAATTGATTAATTAACCATATAAGATCCTAATTAATCAATTAGTCTAGTCCAAACATACCACTCACTTATCCCTGTGCAACCTTGTGTAGTTACCAAAACGCCTTTATACATAAAAGTGAACTAAAAACACATCCAAACTTCATAAATTATGTCATTAAAGAATATGAGCTCAAAGCGGGGACCATTGAGACTCATAAGAGTACTGGCTCCCTTAGAATCAAATTGTGAAATTGACTCAATATCCCACTACAAAGAGTTAATTGCACTCTAGTACCCTATGTATATTACAACGAGACACCAAGTGCTTTGGTCTGTGACATTCATTACATGCAGACTCCCCATAAAATGGTGTCCATAATACAACAAGATAATGTTATCACCTATCAAGATTACCTCTCAAATTCTTAAGTTACAGATCTCATTTATTATGTGATCAACTGACATACTCTAGCTCTAAGGAGCATATGTCAAATTTTCACTAAAGGAATTACTATGGCCATCGATTCCATAATCACATGTCCTTTGGATAACTCAAGGGGGTACATTGTCTCAATCCCATGAGATATCATGGTGCCTATATTGTGAATACCTATTGCCACCAACCTCGATCAACAGTGACCCAATCCATAAGGATGTATGACCACTTTAGGGTCTTACCCATAGGTCAAAGCTTCTTATTGATTTTGGCATAGACTCAATATCCTCTCAAGGTTCAGAGTTCATGAAGTATAGTGGCTTAGTGAATCATCACAATTGATAGCATTGCGTCATGATTCACCATAGGTCCTTTCTAGTGTGCATCATATACACTAGTGCACTCATCATGGGAAACCCATCCCAAGGGCGAAGACAAGCCATCCCTCTAATTAGGATATGGTGCATTACAATCTCCACTGGATTGTCCAACTTCATGAACCAACTATGGACAACTTATCTACTTACAAGAAACTCATGACTTGTATCTTCTGTGCAACTCCTAACGTACTAAGTCATGTACAATGTAAGAGACATGGACTGAATGCTCAAATCAATATCAATACACCAAAAGGATAGCAAGGGGATAGTTAAGTCTTACTTTGTTACATCATGTCTTACTTTTAGGAGCTCAATCCCAACAATTGGTTCCCACTTAAGGTGTCTTTATTGGTTCCTAAGATCTTTTATCAATGTTAAAAAGGGTTGTCAAGCAAATTGAAGTCATCAAGAGTTCAAAATCTGGTATACTGAATTTTGAGTCTCATAAAATTAAGGCTAATGATTTGTAATCGGTAGATGATGAGCAAGCCACTTATTCTCCACCGAAGTTGGTTAAATCCTTCATTAAACAATTCAATCATCTCATATCATTCTTATTCTTGTTTCATCATTTTTAACATTAAAATAGGAAACATACAACTTCTAGTGAATCTACATCTGTTGCTAATGCCTTTAGTTTCTTTACCATTTTTCATAACATAAGGCCATCAACTTTTGGGATGATAAGGTTCATAAAGCCCAAAGGTACTCACAACTCTTATTGAGTTGGTTTTTTTGCACCAATAATCCACTTTCCATGGAAGTTCATTAATGGGTTGAATACCTTGACTCGACTCTAAGCAAATAGTACCAAATACAGCTTCCCCATAGCATCAATTTTTCCTTACTTTGAAGAAATTAGATTACAAGGCGTTAGACATTATTCCAAGTATCTACAAAAAAACCATATAAAATTGAAATATAAGAGGAATTTAAACATGTTATCCTCTATAAACAATAAGGTTTTTTTCTTGACCAATTTGATCTTCTCTTTCACTCAAAAAATGCTTCTTATGTGAAGAAAATAAATAATTTTTTGCTATTACAAGTCACATAATAATTAATAAAAAGGATTTCATGTTTAATAAAATTTTTGTAATATAGAATTTCTCCCTTAATCTCTAAATGAAAGATAAACCATTTAGTCCTTAAATTCCTAAACATAAAAGCATAAAATTAGCTACTTCCTTGTCTCACAATGTGGTTCGGTATGATATAAGAAATTAGTGAATACTTTAAGGACATAGAATTACACAAGGAGCAAAGCTACTCAAAATTTCTAAATATCTTATTTTGCATCAGTTGCATTTGCTATTACTAGTAGCTTACCATGAATGGTATATAAACCTAGCTAGGTTCCTTCTTTTTAGTGGCATCATTGCACTACTTGGCATTAAGAGATATTATACATGTATCCTTGATACCTGCATCAATCCATAAAAAAAATGCACAAAATTTTTAGAGAAAGTGAATTAAATGTTTATCATTTGTCTGATAAATATATATTTTACCTTGAGACACAAAAACTAGGGAACTTCCTCTTTCTTGAGTCCATGTAATGACCTCTCCACTATGCTCCATAACAAATTCTCCTGCCTATAACAATAAAAATTGAAAGAAAATGATTGCATATAAGTAAAGATTAACAAATCTTTGTTGTTGATATTGTGATCATAGAAAATTTAGGTAAAGATTATTAAGGTTTATGTTTTCTAATTTAGTTACGAAAGTATCATCAAACTTTCACTCTCCATAGATTCAAACAATATGCAAGTAGTGGTTATACATTGAAAACTAATAATTCTAATCTTAAAATAAATGACACAATGAAAAGTTCAATATGAAAATGCATTAGGTAATATAATATTAGTAGGAATTAATAAAATAAATAGAGAGACTATCATGTCTTATCCTTGAATAAGGAATAATTAGAGGAATAGTGATCAACTTGTAATTGCATTGCGTATCTAATAAGTCTAATAATGGGAGTATTAGAATTAGCAAAAGGTTATTGTTATGTTTGTAACTATTACCTTAATGTTCTCATTGGCAAGAAGACCCCAACCATGACCTTCAATATAGAGCAATAGTGTTTTGGCATACTCACACTTCCAAAGTCTCTGCAAACATTAACGAACATAATGTAAATCAAAAGGATAAAATTCTTACTTCAAAATTATTCTTCTCTTTCATGCATTTTTTTTTCTAACACCTTTGTAGGCTTAGTTACTCCTCTTATGTTCTCTCTAAACTACAAACCAACCTGACATAACTAAAATAAAATATTATTACAGTGGTCATATGCAACCTAGGCCTTTTAAGATGTGCAATTAATCTATGATTTTTCACTTTATAGTCTAGGATTCATCGCTTGTAAGGGAAAAACACTAGGTTCTACGCTACAATGCACATTTTTCAAACATCCCCATTAAATTTTAGTAGAAAATTAATGTAAACATGATTCTTGTAGTGGACATATATTGGACACTTCAAGGGTATTAGTGAGATGTGCACTCCATTCCCATTACTACATTCAACCATCTCTCCCCCACATGCACTATCGGGATCATCAACATCATACATGCATTCATAAGTAATATTATCATAATCATTTTTCTTTATATGTCGAGGAGCACCATAATTTTTTTTTTTTTACATTGAATAAGACTTCAGAAATCAATAAATAAATGAAAATACTTATTGATATAGTAATTACTATACAAATATCAACACTAGCTAATTTAGATACCTAGTGCTATAGTTTCCTTCCCACTCTCTGCCACAAAAATTAAACTATATATATATATATATATATATATATATATATAAGCTATAGTTATGATAAAAGTATTCATCAAGCACATATACTGTTGATTGAAAGTCAAGCTAAACCATAAGACAAAATAAAAAATAAAAAATTACAATGCTAGTTGATCACAACATTTATGTTCCTGAATTGAAATTTTCATTCTTAATGTTAAATCATAGTTGCTACCAAGGAATAACCTCTAAATTTTAAATACTTGATAAAATATAACATCACATTGCCAACAAAATCGGATATTACCAAATAGCAAAGTTCATTTCAAATACCCTAAGAACATATTTTTTTAAGTTACTTGGATAAGTTTTTTTTTTTTTTGAATACAAACAACACATTCATTAGAATGAATTAGTAAATAGAATGAAAGATGTGATAAAATAAACAATAGAGATTATAAAAAAAAAAAAAAAAGAATAAGTTTAACACTCCAAAAGATAATTGAGATAAACTAGAAAGTTAGGAGACAAAAGGAAATATACAATGCCTACAAGAATCTATACAACTCATGAAGGTAAATGTCCCTTGCAAAAAGAGCATAGTTGTTTTCACTCTTTAATTGTTGGTTTCCCAAAACCACCAATTATACTTCTATAGACCTCTTTCATTTTTAACTATTCATGGGATTACTTTGGCTTTCAATAAACCTAAAAAGTTTATAGTATCTTTGCCTTAATGACAACACCTTTTTTAGTAGATTTCAAAAAACCTCTCGACACCATATCATTATGATTTCTAAGCCCTTCTCCAATCCACACCTAAACTAGATTACCTATGAGCACCCAACAAAATTTAATTTCAAAGAAGACAAAATTTTTCAATAGAAATTCAAAGGTGTTTCCTTAAACATTTCTATGACTGAAACCAATAAGGAAGTAAAAAAGTATACCAAATCCAAACACCAATATTTCTCAATAATTCTAAAATTCAAAGCCTCCAACATTATAAAAGTTAAAATGTAATTGAAAATGTTAAAATATGAACCAAACTTTTATTTTTTCAAATTACACAAATTCACGTCGAATGTTAAAACTTATCAATCTCATTTATAGTGCAATTAACAACATAGCACTATATTATAAAACTTGCACAAACAAAATAAAATTTTCATATCACTTATGAAATTCTATTCACCATTAAATTCAATTCATACACCTTTGAAAATGTGTGCATACCTTATCCTACATGAGCAATAAATAAGAAACTTGTGAAGCCTAAATCTATATTCAACTAGAAACTAATCCAAAAGAAACTTGGCCTCGAAAATTCTAAATTGTTTTTAATACAAGTTCATTGATGAAAAATGTCATTTCATGATACATATGCTAGTAAGGCTAAAAATATTCAACTATCTAGTAGGTAAATAATTAACTTTTTTTTTATGCATCCTTCAAATTGATATCATGTGACCTAAACATTTGTATCACATGGTTTTGACACATATCTAATATCAAATTGATGTAACAACATGTTTTCCTTGATTCTTGGATAATATAGAAGCAAATTAGCAATGACACGACCCACAAGACTTCACGATCTTTAATAGAATAGTTTATATCAATCTCTCTAGAGTGATTAAAATAAATTAAGTATAGTACCTTATTTTTCCGACTCCACTCATGCCATTGAAATTTTGTCTTCTATTAGCAAAACTCTTCATAAAAGAAAATAAAATTCTTATGAGAAAAAAGATTAATAAAAGAACTAACTAGGAAATATAATCAATGCAAAGTGTTAATCTCCAAGTAAAGATATACATACAAAATTCGCACCTCCGGTTGAACAAAAGCCTAACATAGGCTGGTATTTTGAGCTCAAAACAAGAATGATAATGTCTTTAGTCCTTAAGCAAAAACCGTAGATTTTTTTTCTTTTTTTTTTTTTTTTTTTTTTTTGGCTAACTACCGGTCATTCAAATAAGAAATTAAAATCATCCTATATATTGTCAAATTTTCAAATTAAACAAGGTGGTTAAAAAATATGGGAAAACTGTCAACTAGATATGTATGATACATTAATGGAACAAAATGTTCCATAATCTCCTTCCGAAATTATGATTTTGAAGATGGAATGAAAGAAAGTGATAAACAAAATGAAGAAATTTTATTGTGCACTACTATAGTCAACTAGAACTTTACATGACAAAATATACTAATCACACATTTCACATAAATATAAATGAAAAAAAAATAAAAATTATTAATATGAACTATTGAATTTAAAAATTTTTCTCAAATTAATATAACAAAGAAGTAAAATAAATCCAAATCTAAATCTAATGACTGATACAAAAATTAGAGAAAAATATTAAATAAATTTAATATAAAATAAAATTTATATTTATTCTCAAAACTAAGTCTATGTCCCTTTGTTAAATCATTTCCCAAACCAAACCAAGCCCTCCTATTGTGATAAGACAACTAAAAAGAAATCAAGAATCGAAAGATCACTATGAACTTACCCATAGATTGACAAAACTTTGAGAGTGTTGGAGAGATCTGAGAGAGTTGGAGGCTTGAGAGAGAAACATAGAGGAAGAAATAAAATAGAAAAGGATATGCTAGGGTTATGTGTGAGATGATCTTTTATAGGGAAGTTTGTCCACATATACCAATACCTTTTTTTTTTTGTTTATATTTTATACACTTCGCATTTGTATATATTAGTTAACTTCATTTTTTTCTTTTTTTGCATTTTCCTCTTTTAAAGATTTTCTTAGATTTGGCATTGACCATCTCAACTGAAAACCAATTAGTGTCCAATCAAGGTAGATAAAATATTTTATAGAAATACGTATCATGCCCCCATAGACCTATTTTAAGGGTCATCATTAATTAGGTGACTCATCCTTCACTGGCAATGTTATAACCCAACAATCTCTCTCTTCCCCCTATCATGATGCCCCTATGATGCTAACATATGAATATGGATTTTATACCAATTATTTGATCAAGATTTAATCATCTTATCTAAAAATCAATTAGTGCTCAATGATAGTATGCCAAATTTTTTATGGCATTTGACATCATAATCCTCCTACATATTCTAAAATCTATCATTTAGGTGACTTACCCCCTGAGTTTAAGAACGAGATTATTTGTACCCCAACATATTTACAACTATAAATTAAAAGGAGCTTTTAACTTCTTTTTTTAAAAATAGAAAAACATGTACTAAAAATACAATTTAGGAGTACTACTAATAAAATTAATTTTATAACTACATTCTTGAGTAGGCTTTTTAACCAAATTTGATATAAATATAAAACTATAAGTTATGTAGCATTTGAATACACTTTCTATTTTTTTATTTTAAAAAATAAACATTCTTATACAAAACATAAGAACTCTTGTACAAAAAGAAAAATGAAATTAGCTCGTATTTTAAAAACTCCTTTCAAAATTTTAAAATTTTGAGAAAGTAAATTTTTTTTACTTCATTAGATTTTAAAATTTTTAAAAATATTTTAAAGTATATAAGGTATCTATCTAATTTTTGAACAGACACTTGCATATTTTATGTAAGACTTTAATTTAAAAAAATGTTTTCAAACATGCACTTAACTAACAATTTCAAATATAATTGATTCTCATATTCAATGTTCATCCAATCCAAGGTATCTATCTAATTTTTGTACAGACACTTGCATATTTTATGTAAGACTTTAATTTTAAAAATGTTTTCAAACATGCACTTAACTAACAATTTCAAATATAATTGATTCTCATATTCAATGTTCATCCAATCCAAGCTTAGTAAACCAAAATCAATTCATCAATTTAAAAGAAAATAATATACAAAACACCCCCCCCCCCCCCCCCCCCCAAAAAAAAAAAAAAAAAAGATATTAATTTGCTCTGTTACTAAAAATAAGAAACTACCTTATTTGTTAACTATTACTTAGTTTGTCACTAATTGAATTAATAAAATGAAGTTGTTATTAGCAGTAGACTTGTTTGTGCTGGTGAATTAATCTAGTGGCATGTAAATATAAAAGTTGAGTTTATTGAAAATTATACCTAGTCCAAGTACATGTTTTACTTCTCATATATATGTGCAGATATGTGTTGCAGACTTATGATTACATGTTTTACTTCTCATATATTCTTTAAATGCTATTATGATAATTGTATACTAGTTTTTATTTACCAAATTTATTTTATGAAACATTTTAGAATCATTTTTAACGTGGACTCACCATCCTAACACTCATGTATCATGACTATTCATTGGACCTTATGTTCACCTCATATATTTGATGTTTTTCAAATAAGAACTTTTGTATTCCTATTTAAAAGATAGAATCAACTTCAGAGAGCTAGTCATTAGTCATCTAACTCTAGTGTTTTCCTTATTAGACCTATGAGACATGTATTCTACTTTTCATTGTGAATTTTAGTTCAACTTAGTTTTCCTAAGTCATGTGACTTATCTTGTAAACTTTGTTTTGACTATTGTTGTATCTAATTGTTATGCTATTAGCATTATCTAGTTGTGTTCTATTATTTTCATTTTGCATGTATTTATTAGGATGATGATTCTACTTTAGATTCTAATTTGGAGCAAGCTCGTTGTTTCCTAGCAGGTCCCCTTTAAGGATGGTCGTTGCTTATTCATGTGGAAAAATATAATTTGGTTCAACATACCATGAATCGTTATTATTGCAACTCAATAATGAAAGATTTAATTCTTTTTGTGTTACCTATGGCATTGAAAATAGATACTCTATGCCAAGGTATCCTCAAGGAAATGACAAGGCAAAAATCTATAATTACACATTACTTGATTGTTCCAAAAGGTGTCTTGGAAAGAGTAGAACATTTATCATCCATATTATTGACATACTAAACCACTACTCAAAATCCAATAGAGGAAACCCTATTTGCTCTGACTTTCAAGATGGAAGTTAATTGTCATTCCAATAGAATCTCATATGCCTACTCTTAGTGCCAAGCAACAATGAAAATATAAGGAAGTATAGATATATGGGTTGGTAGGATTTTATAGCATATTGGGGAATATTGAAAATATTAAGTGAAAATTTTGATAAGAAATATCTATGGAATTGAAATATCAAAACTCATAGAAATATTAGAATAAAAACTCAAGAAATAATAAAATAAGCAAATTTTGTTGAAAAGGTAATATATGTATGTGTGTGTGTGTGTGTGTGTATAGAAAGACTCGTTAATAAGATTACTACTTGCTTATCTTTTTAACAATTTATTAAATAAAATTTTAAATAAGATAATTAAAATTAATCTAGGAAGACAAACAACATATATGAATTTATTGCAAAATACATCAAAGACCTATATAGCCTAATTGGTTGGCAACTATTGCTATCATGTTGGAAGCTTGGGTTTAATTCCCAAGCCTTTAACTTTTTCTTTTTTTTTTTAATAATAAAATATAGAAAGTATGTCCCAGTATCACCTTAATTTTTCACTTTTATGTCCTCATATATTTGAATTGGACAAAGTATCAAAATTCATAATTTCATAAATTTCAAACATGTGAAAATTTTATTAGAGAAAATACAAATTGGATTTAAAAATAAAATAAAGTTGTTTTATGTCTAATTCTTTTAACAAATGATTCAAACTTTAGTCATCTTATCTTTATAGTTATTATAGAAAAATTTCTTTAAATCCAATTTTATTTAATAGTTATGCCATATTTCAATATGAATGGAAGTTGCTAGGTTGTAATGCATTTGAATTACTTTTATTTTATTCTCATTATAATCATAAGAGAAATATGATAGTATGATCTTTAACAATACATTACAACAAAACTTAAGTGAACTTTCAAGTTGATTCAAATGGGAAGAAAAAAAATTGTAGGGTTAATATGGAAGAAAAAATAAAATTTAGAAGTTGAAACATTTTATGTCAAGTGGAACTTTTCATGCTTCCATAGCACACCAAGCTGATACACTATTTGTTACACTAGATTGAAAACCACAAATTGATCAATATGAGGCTTTTCTAAAACAATATAAAACTACATGTTTATATTTCTTTTTTACATTAAAATAAACATAAAAAAATTTCAAGTCTAAAATGCAGTCCTTTTAAAATAAATAACTCTAAAGTTCAAAAAAAAAATTATACATCATACTTAAAACATGCAACTTTAAGATTCAAGTTTTAATACAATGCATATAAAATTATATTTCCAAAATAAAATTCTTTTATATGGCCCAAAATTTACAAATTCTAATTTCACATTCAGTTTTATTTTTAATATTTGATTAAAATCTCATTCCAAAATTTCAATCTTAATCAAGCAAAAAGAGAAAGATAGGAAGGAAAAAAGTTGGCCATTGATGTTGACACAAGATCTATAAAATCTTCATTATTTTTCTATTTCTAGCCAACTATACACCTATTTCTCATTTGTATTCATTTGGAAGTACACAATACAAAACTATCCTATAAAAGCCTATCTTACATCACAAAACACTAGGCCTAACTTATATCACAAAACCCTAAAATTGCACCATTTGCTCATTTCATCCTCTATGTGAAGCTTTCTTCATGAACCTTTGAACTCTTCTTCAAAGCTTCTCTAGTCTCTCAGATCTCCTATGTGCCCCAAAATTTTTGTTGATCATACCCTATAAAAGCTTATCTTATATCACAAAACCCTATAATTGTACCATTTTCTTATTTCATCATTCGTGTGAAGCTCTCTTCATGAAGCTTTGAACTCTTCTTCAAAACTTCTCTAGGCTTTTAGATCTCTTATGTGCTCCAAAACTTTGTTAATGGTATCCTATAAAAGCTTATTTTATATCACAAAACCCTAGAATTGTACCCCTTGCTCATTTCATCATTTACGTGAAGCTCTCTTCATAAAGCTCCTAACTCTTCTTCAAAGGTTCTCCAAGCTCACAAATCTCTTGTGTTCTCCAAAACTTTGGTTGATGGTATCCTATAAAAGCTTATCTTATATCAAAAAAACCCAAGAATTGCACATCTTACTCATTTCATCATCTAAGTAAGCTCTATTCATGAAGTTTCTAACTCTTCTTCAAAGGTTCTCCAAGCTCACAAATATCTTGTGTTCTCTAAAAATTTGGCCGATGGTATCCTATAACAGCTTATCATATATTAGAAAACCCAAGAATTGCACATCTTGCTCATTTCATCATCTAAGTGAAACTCTTTTCATGAAGCTCCTAGCTCTTTTTCAAAGGTTCTCCAAGCTCACAGTTCTCTTGTGTTTTCCAAAAAGTTGATTGATGGCATCCTATAAAAGCTTATCTTATATCACAAAATACTATAATTTTACCTCTTGCTCATTTCATCATCCAAGTGAAGCTCTCTTCATGAAGCTCCTAACTATTTTTCAAAGTTTGTCTAGGCTCTAAAATCTCTTATATGCACCAAAAAAATTTTAAAATTGTAATTTTACAACCATCTTCTCATTCTTATAGTTTCTTTTCAATTTTCTTATCATAATAGGAGTGCCTATTTGCTTGGTCAAAAATTCAAAAAAGATAACATGTACAATTTTGATAGTAAGAACTACGTATAAATTTTAGTTTCTAACAAAATAAATTCACCCACTTGTTGTTAAGAGTGAAGGATTTTGCATAAAATATTAGAAGAATGATTAAAAAATAACTGAAAAGGATTCACACTCTCTGATTTATATTCTACTATGGTAATATATTTAGGTACATGAAATAGTCGTTAGAGTTAGTCAACATTAGTTAGTTGTCTAAGAAAGGCTGATTAGGAAGGGATATTATAGAATACATTAGCTGAATAATTAAGGGAAGATTGGTTAATGACAGGGAAAAAAAAATTCTTGCAGTGATGGCAGTGATCTTGCTAATAGCAATTAAACGAATATAAATTGACCATGCTGAAATAGAATATTCTAGCTTGTTGGAAATTATTTTGCCAATGCATGTTGATTCTAAGTGCAACAGCTACAAGGAAACTGATCCTTAGATTTTGGTTTGCTAGAACTTGGAAATTATTTTTGAAACTTGGAAATTTTACATGCTCATTATGGTAAGAACTGATCTTATTTTATTTTACCCTAAATACCGTACATGCTCATTCTGGTTTGCTAGAGGTATCTTATTTTACCCCCACAAGCTAGAGAGGGGAATGTAATGAACTCTTAGATTGAATCGAAAGACATGGGTTGAGTGGCATGAAAGAGACTTTGTGAGTATATCAGCAATTTGAAATGTAGAAGGAATATGTCTAGTAAGGAGTGATCTAATTGCCACGTTTTCTCTATGAAGTGATAATCAAGTTCAATATGTTTTGTCCTGGCATGAAACATAGGACTTTTGGACAAATTTAGGGAAGCCATATTATTTGTGAATAATTAAGGTGGTTTGAGTAATGAATGTCAACATCTCAAAGGAGAAAGGTAATCCGTGTGAGTTTAGCAAACGTTGAAGCTAGAAATCTATATTCTACTTCAACACTAGAATGAGCAACAATCATTTGCTTTTTTGAACTCCACGATATACAATTTTCTCCAAGAAAAATGCAATAACCTATTGTGCTTCTTCACGTAGTAGGACAGCCAACCCAATTTGAGTCTAAGAATCCATAAAGGTTCGTGGGACTTTGAGATAAAAATTTGAGACCAAAGTCTAGTGTTCCCTTTAAGCACTATAGGATTCAACTCTCAAATTAGACTTGGTGAGGCTTTGAGAGTGCTAACAAACACGGTTCACAACATATGCAATATTAGGTCTAATGAAAGTAAGATATTATAAACTTCCAATTAAACCCCGATATTTGATGGCATCCATGAGATCATTTTCATTTGGTAATTGAACATCCTTAAGTGACATTGGAGTGGCAATCGGAGAGCAGTTGGGCATATGAGCTTTGGTAGCAAATCATTGATGTACTTTATTTGTGAAAGGAAGACGCATTCTTTGAATGGACAAACCTCAATACTAAGAAAGTATCGTAATTTCCCAAGGTCATTTCAAGAAAGGGTGAAGCTTAGCTATTGGATGACATTTTGAAGAAAATCATCATTATTTCTCGTTATTATGACATCATCAACTTAGACTAAAGCAAGAAGAATGTTAGTATAGCATTACTATAAATAAATAAGAAGGCATCTGCCTAACTATAATGAAAACCTAGTTGAAGTAATGATTGAGTTGGACATTCAAACCATGCCCGTGGAGCTTGTTTGAGGTCATAAAGAGATCATTTGAGTAGACAAACATGTGAAGGAAATTTAAGGTCCTTAAATCTAGGTGGTTGCTCCATATATATTGTTTCTTTAAGGTTACCATGTAGGAACACATTCTTGACATCAAGTTGTTTCATTGTCCACTCAAAACTGACTACTAAATAAATGACTAATCTGATGGTGATCGGTTTTATAACTAGACTAAATATTTCTTCAAAGTCTACACTTAGAACTTATGTAAAACCCTTAGCAACTAATTTGGCCTTGAACATATCAATGTTCCCATCCTCGTTATATTATATTTTGTATACCCATTTGGATCCAACTACATTCTCATTTTGTGGCCTAGGGACAAGCTCTTAAGTGTGATTTTGTTGCAAAGCCTTTAACTTTTCTTCCATGGCAGTGACCTACTGTGGAGTTTTCAAAGTTGTTCAAAGGGTCTTTGGTTCAGTATGTGGAGGAGTATGGGCAGTTAGGAGAGAAAGAATAGGATTTTGCCCAAGTTTATGTCTGTTTGTCATAGGATCCATGTTCATTCCAATAAATTGTTCAAGCATTGTCACTGGTTTCTAGGAAGTATTGGTTGTGTTTTGTTTATGAGGGGAGACTTGTAGATCAATAAATAAATTTTTAGAAATATCATTGGCATTAGTAACCTGGTTTGTTTCTATTTCTCTATTTTCTTGACATAAGTCCACTGACTCATCAATTTGAGCTTGACCAGTTTGATTAGTTTGAGCTTCATCTTTTTCGGTACAACAGGTGGTATTTGAATTAAGGATAGTGACTTTGGGAATTCAAAATTTTATTGTTGTTTATGTCACTCTCCTTAGGCTACATCAGATTGAACCATTCATCATTATCAAAGAATGTTGTTAATGGATTCTCTTCCATGTGATAGAATCCAAACATGATTTGATAACAAATGGGAATTCTATTTCATCAAAAATAACATGTCCTGATATGTACACCCTATTGGTTTTAGGATGTAAGCATCTATATCCTTTGTGAATTGGACTATAGCCAAGAAACATATATGGATACGTCTTTCTTTGAAACTTTCTTAATATGGAAAACACTTGTAGCCAATGACCCTCAGGCCATTGCAATTTGGGGCTTTATTGAGAAGTTTCTCATTCGGAGTTGTCATGCCTAAGCTTGACGATGGCAACCTATTTATGAGATAAATTGCTACAAGAAAAAATCCACCCAGAGTTTAGTCGGTAAGTTAGCATGAAACATCATAGTTAGGCCTATCTCTACAATATGCC
Organism: Vitis riparia; assembly: GCF_004353265.1. Lineage (NCBI taxonomy): Eukaryota > Viridiplantae > Streptophyta > Magnoliopsida > Vitales > Vitaceae > Vitis > Vitis riparia. Next base: position 9,132,301 of record NC_048439.1, on the reverse strand, counting down.
TATGCTTTCTTTTTACAACCCCATTCTGCTCAAGAGTTCTAGGATAAGATGTTTGTTTAACTATGTCATATTAATTCAAGTGATTAAAAATTTTATTAGATTGAAATTCACCACCTCCATCACATTTAAAGACCTTGATTTTTCTATCCAATTGATTTTCAACTTGTCTATGGAATTTTAGGAAACAAGAAAAGAAGTCAGGCTTCCTTTTCAGTGGAAAAATCCATGAAAACCGAGTGAAATCATCCACAAATAAACATGATATCTATAACTTTGATTTGAAGCAATAGGTGCAGGGCCCAAATGTCACAATGTATTTTTTACAAAGGAAAATTTGAAATTTTATTTAGAGGAGTAAAAGGTAGTTTGCAACTTTTGGTCACTTGACAAGAGGAACAAATAATAGGTTATTTGATCTATTCAGAGGTCATTTGATCTATTCAGAGAGCAATTTAAGGCAGCTTCTAATATAATTTAAGGCTTCTTTTTTATCCTCAAGTGCATAAAGTTGGCTATGTTTATGCCGCCTTACTAATATTCTTTTGTTTTTGTCCTTAATAACAAACCACTAGAGTCAAATTCAAAAGTATAAGAATTATCAATGGTGAGTTGTGCTACAGAGATCAACTTTTTTCTTAAATTTAGGCACAATGAGAACATTATTTAGTTTTAAGCTACCATGTTGAGTTTTTATGTTATTGCTACCAATTTGAGAAATTTGCAAACCTTCTCCATTACCAACATAAATCATATCACAACCCTTATAATTACTTAAATTTTTTTAATTTGCTTGGGTTGTTCAGCATATGGGATGTAGCACCTGTATCTGCATAACAATTTGTATCATGATGTCTTTTATTTCAAGTCATGGCTGCCAAAGCTTAGGTTATTTCTTCACTTTGGTATATATGAGTAGTCATATCTGTTGCAATAAGAGATGGCAGTATGATTAGATTTACCACATATTTGGCATGAAATGATACCTGAATTCCCTCGTTGTTGCTATTAGGAGTTGATGACATCTTTTCTCTATTGAGGATTGCTTTATCTCTTGAAGCTTATGGAGTTTTGGAAGTTAATATTTTGATTAGGTGCTTGGGAACCTTGAAAGTTGTATCAACCAAAAACACCCCTAGGGAAACCTCAGCCTCTTCCACCAAACCTACCTCCTTGTCTATTCTTTCCACAGCCTCTTTGACCAAGAAAGGCTTTATTATGGTCTAGTTCAGTTTTCTCTTCCTCCTTTGCAGTAACAATCATTTGTTCATAGTTTTGTAAGGATAAGATAAACTGGTTTAAGGTTGGATATGGAGGCTTAGAGAGAATAGCAGTTCTAAAATCATAATATTTAGGTCCAAGGCCTCTAGCAAGTTGGAAAAGTTTATCAGTTTCAAGAAGAGGCTGATTTATAGCAGTAAGGTCATCACAAATAAACTTGAACTAGTGAAGGTATTCGATAAGTTTTAACAAACCTTTCTTTAATTGATAGAGATTGTCCTTTAGATAACCTTCGTTTTCTTTTGTTGCAAGAAAAAGTTGTTCAACTGAGAGCCATACTAGTCAAGCAATTTGTCCTCCGATTGTCATGCCGAGTACCTCCTCAATCATCATCCCCATGAGCCAAGACATCAACAAGCCATTATTATTGATCCATTCAGGATTGATTGTTTGTCTACCATTTTCTCCTTAAATTTGTTGATTTGGCTTTTCAGTATCTTCTATGTGGTGTTCCACACCAAGACTCCTTATCAAAAGAATTTGAGATCGCTAAAGGATGTAATTAGAGTTAGACAGCTTGATGAAAGCAAGGCTTGTACATTGGTGGAAAGCTTTGATTGATAAGTTTTGCTTCCATATTTTTCTGCACTGATACCATTAAGGATTTTGCAAAAAATATTAGAAAAATGATTAAAAAATAAATGAGAAGGATTCACACTACATAGTCGTTAGAGTTGGTCAACATTAGTTGGCAATTACTGAATACATTGACTGAATAATTAAGAGAATGTTGGTTAATGACAGGGAAAGAAATTCTTGTAGTGCTGACAATGATCTTGCTGGCAGCAATTAGAAGGGAAGAAATTAACCATACCGAAATAAAATATTCTGACTTCTTGTTCCAAAAAATATTCTGGCCTGTTGGAAATTATTTTACCAATGCATGCTGATTCTGATTTGTTAATTATGTGTGCAATGATTATAAGGAACTTGATCCTTAGATTCTAGTTTGCTGGAACTTGGAAATTATTTTTGAAACTTGGAAATTAGTCATCTGGTAGTACATGCTCATTCTAGTTTGCTGGAGGTATCTTATCAAACAAATCAACGTCCAAACTAACCTAACTATTCTATTAAAAGAGAAAGTGCAAAACCAACCTGAAAATTTGACGACGCTAATGATTCTAAAGTAAAGGAAACAGATAATCTCTACTACGTGAAACAGATAAACAAAATATCACTAATGAAAATAATATGGCAGATTTTTTGTTTAGCTCTATTGCCTTACCAGTATGTACAGAGATAGAAACCAAATTCAAGAAATTCTCTGCACACTTGTTATCATAATCAAGGGAAGGTATAAATATACAACCTTATCATATGGGTATCGTAACTGCTAACTAAAGTCATTGATTGAATTGAGGAGATGTGCAGCCATAAACTGTGAGGTTACACAATTCTTTACATATTTAAAAAGGTACTAAAAGATATTAGCATGGATGTGGTCTATTAGTATCTATAGGCTTTTATGAATTCAAACTTACTAACTATATTACACAATCCACAACCGATAGTGAAAGAGAGATTTCACAATCCACAAGCAAAGACTCTTCTCTAGTTGATGGTTTCTCATATTACAATAGATTACTAACTATATTTCTTGTTTCCTCACTTGAAGTTGAAATTGAAAATGACGTATAACCGATAAATAGATTGGTATTCCAAGCTTTACTCTACCCAAGTTTGGCTCATCCAATCCAACCTATATATAAAACAAGCAGGCCTTATCCTTTTAGTATCAATAATAGCTCACATCATGTTCAAGCAACTCTAACAATGGTGAGAACTAAAATCTTCTCATTTTGCCAACAAGTTCTAGTCTTTATGAGCGATTTTGAAGACTCCCAGCTCTCCACATATATAAGAAGTGATAATAAAAAGTTCCCTTAGTGTAGACCACTCTTTTAACAATATTCAGTTGATCTGCTATATAAAGTAACAAGTGTTTCAAGTTCTATTATCATCGTAACATAAATAATGACAATTCTAATTAATGCCTTTGTTGAGTATGTGATAAATCAAATGTATATAATTAAGAGAAGTTGGAGTGGAGAAGATGTTAGCAACATGATGGATCTTACAAGATATCAAATCATAAGGGAGTGATATAACCTTATTAACAAAAGGTTATTGGTTCCCACATAAGGTGTCTTTATTGGTTCCCAAGATCTTTTATCAATGTTAAAAGGGGTTGTCGAGCAATTTGAAGTCATCAAGAGATCAAAGATCTGGTACACTGAATTTTGAGTCTCATAAAATTGAGGCTAATGATTTGCAATCAGTAGATGATGAGCAAGCCACTTATTATTCACCAGAGTTGGTTAAATCCTCCATTAAACAATTTAGTCATCCCATATTAATGTTATTCTTGATTTATGTTCATCCTTTTAACATCAAAACAAGAAAAGCATACAGCTTCTAGTGAATCTGCATCCCCTGCTAATGCCTCTGGCTCCTTTATCCTTTTTCATAACATAAGGCCATCAATTTTTTAGATGATAAGGTTCATAAACCTCAATGGTACTCGCAACTCTTGCTAAGTTGGTTTCTATGCACGAATAATTCACTTTCCATAGAACTTCATTAATGGGTTGAATACATCGACTCGACTTTCTGCAAATAGCACCAAATACAGCTTCCCCACAGCATCAATCTTCCCCTAATATGAACAAATTAGATTATAGGACGTCAATCATTATTCTAGGTATCAACAAATAGCCACTCAAATATAAAAGGAATTTAAACATGTTATCCTCCACAAACAATAAGGTTTATTCTTAACCAATCTAATCTTCTCCTTTACTCAAAAAAATGCTTCTTGTGTGAAGAAAATAAATAAATTTTTGCTATTACAAGTCACATAATAATTAATAAAAAGGACTTCATGTTTAACAAAATTTTTGTAATGTAGAATTTCTCCTTTAATCTCCAAACGAAAGATAAACCATTTAGTCATAAAAGCATAAAATTAGCTATTTCCTTGTTTCATAATGCGGTTCAGTATGATATAAGAAATTAGCAGATACTCTTAAGGACATAGAATTACACTAAGAGCAAAGCCATTCAAAATTTCCAAATATCTTATTTTTCATCAATTGCATTTTCTATTACTAGTAGCTTACCATGAATGGTTTACAAACCTAGCCGGGTTCCCCTTTTTAGTTCCATCATTGCACTACTTTGCATTAAGAGAAATTATACATATATCCTTAATACCTGCATCAATCCATCAAAAAAAGGCACAAAATTTTTAGAGAAAGTGAATTAAATGTTTATCATTTGTCTAATAAATAAATGAAAAGTCTTATTGATACAGTAATTACTAAACAAATATCAACACTAGCTAATTTAGATACCTCATACTATAGTTCCCTTCCCAATCTCTACCACCAAAAAATCAAAATACAAGCACATATACTATTGATTGAAAGTCAAGTTAAACTATAAGACATATATATATATACTGCTAGTTGATCACAACATATATGTTCTTGAATTGAGATCTTAATGTTAAACCATAGTTTCTACCAAGGAATAACCTCTAAATTTTAAATACTTAATAAAATATAACATCACATTGCCAACAAAACCAAACCATACCAAATAGCAAAGTTCATTTCAAACAACATGATACCCTAGGAACATAATTTTAAATTTACTTGGATAAATTCTTTTTTTTTAATACAAACAACACATTCATTAGAATGAATTAGTAAATAGAATGAAAGATGTGATAAAATAAATAATAAAGATAAAAAAGAACATAAGAATAAGTCTAAAACACTCCAAAAGATATTGAGATAAGCTAGAGAGTTAGGAGACAAAGGGAAATATACAATGCCCACAAGAATCTATACAACTCATGAAGGTAAATGTCCCTTGCAAAAAGAACATAGTTGTTTCGCTCTTTAATTGGTGGTTTCCCAAAGCCACCAATCATACTTCTATAGACTTCTTTCCTTTTTAACTATTCATGAGATTACTTGGCTTTCAACAAACCTAAAAAGTTTCTAATATCTTTGCCTTAATAGCAACACCTTCTTTAGTAGATTTAGATAAACTCTCAACACCATATTATTATGATTTCTAAGCCCACCTACAATCCACACCTAACCAGATTACCTATGAGCACCCAACAAAATTTAATTTCAAAGAACACAAAAGTCCTAAATTTTGCAATAGAAAACTCAAGGTGTTTTCTTAAATGATTCGATGACTAATACCCGTAGGGAAGTAAAAAAGTGTACCAAATCCAATTCCAATATTTCTCAATAATTCTAAAATTCAAAGCCTCATAGCATTATAAAAGCTAAAATGTAATTGAAAATGTTAAAATATGAACCAAACTTTTCTTTTTTCAGTTTACACAAATTCACATCCAAAGTTAAACCTTATCAAGCTCATCTATAATGCAATTAACAACATAGCACTACATTATAAAACTTGCATAGACAAAATAAAATTTCCATATCACTTATGAAATTCTATTCACCATTCAATTCAATTCAAACTCCTATGAAAATGTGTGCATACCTTATCCTACATGAGCAATAAATAAGAAACTTGTAAAGCCTAAATCTATATTCAACTAGCAACTAATCCAAAAGAAACTTCACCTTGATGTTAAAACTACACCAAATTGGGAAATGATGAATATCATTTGAAAAACTTCACAACTATCCACCCTCTTAAAACACAAAGACATTTTTCCTTAAACAAATGCTTAGAGTCATTCTTGAAACCAACTTATCCTTTTGCCATATCTTTAAAGTTATTTTTAATGGTCCATTGATGAGAAATGTCATTTAATTACAACATGCATATACCATAAAAACGAAAAACTATTATAATTGTTGTCACAAATATCTTTCTATGTCCCTTTTAGAAATGAAATCTAACTCCAAAAATTCTTAATTGTTTCTAATACAAGTTCAATGATGAAAAATGTCATTTCATGATACATATGTCAATAAGGCTAAAAATATTCAACTATCTTATAAGCAAATAATTAACTTTTCACATGAGTCCTTCAGATTGATATCATGTGACCCAACATTTGTATCACGTGGTTTTAACACATATCTCATATCAAATTCATGTAACAACATGTTTGACTTGCATTCTTCCATAATGTGGAAGCAAATTAGCATTGGCACACAACCCACAAAACTTCATGATCTTTAATAGATAGTTCATATCAATCTCTCTAGAGTGCATAAAATAAATTAAGTGTAGTACCTCATTTTTCCGACTCCACTCATACCATTGAAATTTTGTCTTTTGTTAGCAAAACTATTCATAAAAGAAAATAAATTCTTATGAGAAAAAAAGATTAATAAAAAAAACCGACTAGGACATACAATCAATGTAAAGTGTTAATCTCCAAGTAAAGATATACATATAAAATTCACACCTCCAGTTGAAGGAAAATCTAACATAGGCGGGTATTTTTAGCTCAAAACAAGAATGATAATGTCTTTAGTCCTGAAGCAAAAAGCATAAATTTTTTTTTTTTTTTTTTTTTTTTTTTTTTTGCTAACTACTAATCATCCAAATAAGAAATTAAAATCATCCTATATATTGTCAAATTTTAAAAATTCAACAAGGTCGTTAAAAAATATGCGAAAACTACAAAATGTTCCATAATCTCCTTTTGAAATTATGATTTTGAATATGGAATGAGAGAAAGTGATAAAAAGAATGAAGAAATTTTGTTGTGCACTGCTATAGTCAATTAGAACTTTACATGACAAAATATACTAACCACATATTTTACACAAATATAAATCAAAAAACTAAAAATTATTAATATGACCTAATAAATTTAAAATATTTTCTATAATTTCTTCTCAAGTTAATATCACAAGGAATTAATACCAATCCAAATCTAAATCTAACGATCAATACAAAAATTAGAGAAAAATATTAAATTAATTTATTTTAATATAAAATAAATTTTATATTTATTCTCAAACTAGGTTTATTCTCTATGTTAAATCATTTTCCAAACCAAACAAAGCCCTCTTATTGGGATAAGAGAACTAAAAAGAAATCAAGAACCAAAAGATTATTATGAACTTACCCATAGATGGACAAAACTTCGAGAGTGTTGGAGAGATCTAAGAGAGTTGGAGGCTTCAAAGAGAAACATAGAAGAATAGATAAGAGAGACGGATATGCTAGGGTTTTGTGTGAGATGAGCTTTTATAGGGAAGTTTGTCAGCATATATCAATACCTTTTTTTTCTATTTGTCAATACTTTATACATTTTGCATTTATATATATTAGTTAACTTTTTCTTTTCTTTTCTTTTTTTTGTGCATTTTCCTCTTTTGAAGATTTTCTTATATTAGGCATTGACCATCTCATTTGAAAATAAATTGGTGTCCAATCAAGGTAGATCAAACATTTTATAGAATTCCATATCATGCCCCCGTAGGCCTATTCTAAAGGTCATCATTAATTAGGTGACTCATCCTTCAATAGCATTGTTATAACCCAACAATCTCTCCCCCTTATGACTCAAACACATGAATCTAGCTTTTATACCAATTATTGGATCAAGATTTAATCATCTCATCTTAAAATCAATTAGTCCCCAATGATAGTATCCCAAATTTTTTATGGCATTTGACATCATAATTCTCCTACATGTTCTAAAATCTACCACTTAGGTGACTTACTCCTTGAGTTTAAGAACGAGATTATTTGTAGCCAACATATTACAACTATAAATTAAAAGGAGCTTTTAACTTTAAAAAAAAAACAAAAAACAAAAACGAAAAAGAAAAACACAATTTAGAGTATCACTTATAAAATTAATTTTATAACTACTTTCATGAGTAGGCTTTTAAACCAAATTCAATGTAAATATAAAACTATAAGTTATGTAGCATTTGAATACACTTCCTATTTTTTATTTTTAAAGATAAAAATTATTATACAAAATATAAGAACTCTTGTACAAAAAGAAAAAAAATAGCTTGTTTTTTAAAAACTCATATAAATATTTTAAAATTTTTATGACGTAAAAAAAATTTACTTCATTAGATTTTAAATTTTTAAAAAATATTGTAAAGTATATGAAGTATCTATCTAATTTTTTTATAGACACTTACATGCATATTTTATGAAAGGCTTTAATTTTAATGACCAAAATAATATGTTTTCAAACATGCACTTAACTAACAATTTCAAGATAATTGATTCTCATATTCAATGTTCATCCAATCCAAGTTTAGTAAACCAAAATCAATTCATCAATTTAAAAGAAAACAATATACAAAACCCCCTAAAAAATTATTAATTTGCTTTGTTACTAAAAACAAGACACTACCTTGTTTGTTGACTACTTAGTTTGTCACAAAGCAAATTAATAAAACGAAGTTGTTATTGGTAGTGGACTTATTTGTGTTGGTGAATTAATCTAAAGGCATGTAAATATAAAAATAGAGTCTATTGAAAATCATACCTAGTGCATATACAATGCTCTTTCGGAGACTCAAGAATAGATATGTGCAAACCTAGCTATGATTGCATGTTTTACTCCTCATACATTCCTTAAATGCTATTATGATAATTCTATACTAGTTTTTATTTAGCAAATTTATTATATGAAATGTTTTAGACTCTTCTTTAACGTGGAATGACCATCCTAACACTTATGTATCATGATTATTCATTGGACCTTATGTTCACCTCATATATTTGATGTTTTTTAGATAAAGACTTTTATATTCCTATTTAGGAGATAGAATCAACTTCGGAGAGCAAGTCACTAGGCATCCAACTCTAGTGTTTTCTGTATTAGACCTATGGGGCATGTATTCTATTTTTTATTATGTATTTTAGTTGAACTTAGTTTTCCTAAGTCATATGACTTATCTTGTAAACCTTGTTTCAACTATTGTTGCATCTAATTGTTGTTTTATTACCAATATCTAGTTGTGTTCTATTCCTTTCATTCTCCATGTATTTATTAAGATGATGATTCTACTTTAGATTAGCTAATTTGGGACAAGTTCATTGTCTCCTAACAAGCCCCCTTTAAGGCGAGTCACTACTGATTCATCTGGAAAAATATAATTTGGTTTGGCATACCATGAGTAGTTATTTTTGACATCTATTGCAATTCAATAACGAAAGATTTAATTCTTTTTGTGTTACCTATGTTATTGAAAATAGATACTCTACACCAAGATATCCTCAAGGAAATGGTAATGCAAAAATCTATAATTACACGTTACTTGATTGTTCCAAAAGGTGTCCTAGAAAGAATAGAACATTTACAATTCATATTATGGGCAGACTAAACCATGCGCCACTACTCAAAATCCAATAGGGGAAACCCTATTTGCCCTCATATATTTGAATTGGACAAAGTATCAAAATTCACAATTTCACATATTTCAAACATGTGAAATTTTTATGAGAGAAAATACAAATTGGATTTAGATATAAAATAAAGTTGTTTTATGTCTAATTTTTTTAACAAATGATTCAAACTTTAGTCATCTTATCTTTATAGTTATTATAGAAAACTTTCTTTAAATCCAATTTTATTTAATATTTATGTCATATTTCAATATGAAAGGAAGTTGTTAGGTTATAATGCATTTTAATTATGTTTATTTTATTCTCAATCTAATCATAAGAGAAATATGATAGTATGATCTTTGACAATACATTACAACCAAACTTAAGTGAACTTTCAAGTTGATTCAAATGGGAAGAAAAAAATCATAGGGTTAATATGGAAGAAAAATTAAAATTTAGAAGTTGGAAACATTTTATGTCAAGTGGAACTTTTCATGCTTGCATAGCACACCAAGTTGATACATTATTTGTTACACCAGACTAAAACCCATAAATTGATTAATATGAGACTTTTCTAAAACAATATTGATTACTACTCAAAAAGTACTCTTTTATAGCTTGAAACTAACTGTTTTAAATACTTTTAAGTAGTAGTTAATACCTTTTAACTCAATTGGCACATTAAGGAATCTAGCAAGGGTTACTAATCAGTTTTTGGCAAGTTTTGGTGTTTTTGGTAGCTCAAATCCATGGCAATGCAAGTTGAAGCTCAAATACATGAAGAATCCGAGCTTTAAAGCACTTCATAACCCTTTTCCAAGCTTGCCAATAGGTTGCCAATCCAATCAAAGATGCAAGGAAGAAAACCAGAGGAAGAAATCCAACAACCAGCATTTTCGCATGGTTGTGCGAAATTTCTCACACCATGCGAAACCACAAGAGGCAACCAAAGAATTTCGCATACCATGCGAAATTTTGCATGGTATGCAAAATCTTCCTATGCACCGACTCTGTTAGATTTTTATCTTCAGATATTTTGTGTAATTTCCTAGTTTCTCCTTGTAACCAACCTAGATATTTTCTTTTATATCTTTTTATATATCTTTTGGGTAACATCTTATATAGAGAGAGAGATAGAGGGAGAAATATATGTTTTTCATTGAACACTTGTAAATTCCCGTAGTAAGAAATATACAAAGTTTTTGCTCTGCCTTTCCTTCTCATTTTGTTTTCATTTTTCTTTCTAGTCAAACAACCTCTAAGGATGATTTATCAGGGAATGAGTGGCTAGGTTTTACGTTTCTTGGAGTGAGTGAAGCTAGGTGAAGGACCTGAATGCAAAGATGGGAGTTGTCCTTGCTTTAAATGAAAGTAGTTGTTAACCATTAATGGTTTTTTATTTTAAGGTTTAGCTTTAAATCCCTTAAAAGCACCTTGAATGACCAATACTTGGTAAGCTTTTCGGATTCTATGGATGCTTATTGCTAGATCCATGGATGTCTATTAGTTATCATTTATGAGCCATTGGAAGGTGGTTCAAGGTGAGGGTCTTTAGTGTTTGAAGCCATTAATGGGAAGCAACTATCATTTTTCATGAAACCCTTTGGATCAAATCTTAATTGCTAAATACAAAACCAGTTCGGGAGATAACCATCCTTTATGTTATTGTCCCCAACACGAGGAGAAGATTCGGAATCTCCCCATTTGCCTAAGGAACCCGATCCTAGTGACCTACAGCTCCAAGAGACCTTTTCTTTGTAGTTAACTTCACTTATTATTTTTGCTTAACTTAAAATCAATCTTTGCAACCACAATTCCATTTTCTTTAAAAGCTAATTTTCGTAAGGAAAAGCACCATTTTTATTTCCTTCACTAAAGTCAACTGTACGATGAAAACCCATCCCTGTGGACGATCCTAAAGCCACTATACTATGTTAGCTATGCTACCCTAGTGTAAGGTGATTTAGGTTTTATAAATTTTGTTGATAACACCCGTCTGGGCCAGAATCAAATGACACGACTGCAATGGGGATGAATCAAATATGTATATTTTAATCAAATATGTATAAAGGAAAAAAGAAAAAAAAAATTGCAAGTCCAAAATGCAAATTTTTTATAATAAATAACTCTAAAGTTATATATATATATATAACATGTAACTTTAAGATTCAAGTTTTAATACAATGCATATAAAATTATATTTGCAAAATAAAATTCTTTTATATGGCCCAAAATTTACAAATTCGAACTTCACATTCAGCTTTATTTTTAATATTTGATTAAAATCTCATTTCAAATTTTCAATTTTAACTCAAGTAAAAAGAGAAGGAAAGGAAAAAAAAATGTTTGCCATTGATGTTGACACAAAATCTATAAAATCTTCATTATTTTTATTTCTAGCCAATTGTATACCTATTTCTCATTTGTATTCATTTGGAAGTACACAATATAAAACTATCCTATAAAATCCTATCTTATATCACAAAACACTAGGTCTAGCTTATATCACAAAACCCTAAAATTGCACCCTTCACTCATTTCATCCTCTATGTGAAGCCCTCTTCATGATTCTTTGAACTCTTCTTCAAAACTTCTCTAAGCGCTCAGATTTCCCATGTGCCCCAAAAATTTTGTCGATCGTATCCTATAAAAGCTTATCTTATATTACAAAACCCTAGAATTGTACCCTTTACTTATGTCATCATCTATGTGAAGCTCTCTTCATGAAGCTCTGAACTCTTCTTCAAAACTTCTCTAGGCTTTTAGATCTCTTATATGCCCCAAAATTTTGTTGATGGTATCTTATAAAAGCTTATTTTATATCACAAAACCCTAGAATTGCACCCCTTTCTCATTTCATCATCTAGTGAAGCTCCCAACTCTTCTTCAAAGATTCTCCAAGCTCACAAATTTCTTGTGTTCTCCAAAAGTTTGGTTGATGGTATCCTATAAAAGCTTATCTTATATCACAAAACCCTAGAATTGCGCCTCTTGCTCATTTCATCATCTAAGTGAAGCTCTCTTCGTGAAGCTCCTAACTCTTCTTCAAAACTTCTCTAGGCTCTCAAATCTCTTATATGCACCAAAAATTTTGTTGATTAGTAATTTCACAACCATCTTCTCATTCTTATGGTTTCTTTTCAATTTTCTTATCATAATAGGAGTGCTTGTTTGCTTGGACAAAAATTCAAAAAAAGTAACATGTACAATTTTGATGGTAGGCATTAAGTATAAATTTCAGTTTCTAACAAAATAAATTCATTTTAATATTTTCCCCAAATTCTTATAAGTCCTTGGTTTTTTATGTAATCAGAATAGTTTTAATTCTTTATGAAATTATTTTGAGAAATATTTTATAAAAATAATTTAAATTGCTAATTAATACTAATATTTTTAGTTTGTTCATTCATACTGATATATTAAAATATCAAAGCTAGTAGAGTCAAATTATTTTTAAAAAATATTACACTCATTAATGAATTAGTCACATTAGTTTTTATTTCATTTGTAATTTATTTAACTAGTGAAAAAATATAGTTACATATAAAGAAGAAACTAACAAAGTCATTCATAACAAATTTCATTTGTGAATCTCTAATATTATAACTAAAAAATTTAGTTATAAAGAAAAAACTAACCATGTCATTCATAACAAATCTTGATTTGTGAATTTCTAATATTAGTTCTTTTTATAATTAGTTGGATCACTTTTTAATTTTAAATTGTTTTTAAAAATTAGAAATTCTTATATATCAAGTATCATTTGATTTGAAATTTATTTTGTTAACAAAAAAAGAGTTAAAAGAAATTTAGAAAAAAAACATGTGTAATTAAAAAAGAAATTATATTTGAAGACTCTAAATATTGGTTGGTGTAGTGAGAATGAAATAAGAAAAAGATCATGTTATATTTTGTTAAGATTCTAGTTATATCAACCTAAGATAATTACCTTAGAGGGGTAAATAGGATGATAGTCACTTTTTGCAAATTGAACAATTATGGAATGCAAGTGATAAGAGAATCAATAATATGGTAAAAATCAATATAAGAACAATTCTAAGGAAATAAAGAAAGTAGGGAAGAAAGAAACACAAACTTAAGATTTATAGTGGATCGACCTAATCCCACCTACACCTATTCTACTCTAACTTCAATCCCAACCTTGAGGTTCCATTATCTCAAGGCTTTCAAACCAAGTCTTCATGTTTTACACTTTAATTAATTGGCTCAATTGGGTACTTATAATTTTCATCCAAAGATACTTCACTCTTGGGCTCTCCATGTAATACCCCACATTTAGCAAATCCTAAGTGATACCTCACACTTAAATTTTTCCCTCAAGTGATACCCTGAGCTTCAACTCACTTTACAAAGTTTACAAGAAAAAATTTAATAAGAATAAAACTCCTAGTTTACAATTTGGCCTAATGGAATATAAGGAAACTAAGGTTGAATGGTGCATTAAGATGAAATGCAAGTTTGAAAGCAAGTGCATTTTAAAAATACTCCCTCAATACTCAAATAATATTCAAGAATAATTTTGAACTCTTCCCTCATGAATAAAAGAAGTTTGGAGCCTTTAAATAGGAGTTGGAAACTTAAGCCAACTGTTAGACACAGTTTAGGTTCGACCAATTGACTAAATAGTTGAATCGACTATTAGCTGTTGAGATCACCATTGCCCAACCAACTTTATCGATCCTCAATTAGTTCTCAACCAATTGAATACATACTACTAGAAGAAAGAGAGTTCAAATGCACCTCGATCGATCGAGTTTAACTGACTCAACCTATTCCTCCCTACCTCAACCAATTACACTATAAAGTGTATAAAAGACCTCAGTTTGAGGTATGAAACATCCAATAGCTTGTATTCAACTTTACAAACCCTTTAAAACAAGTTTGAAAATTATTAGATTTAGGGTTTTAATAAAAAAATATGAAATCGTCTAATTTATAAAAAAATAAAGAATAAATAAATAAAAGTTTAAAACAATTTCACACTTGAATGATTTTAGGTACTTCAATAAAAATGAAATGCATGTTCCTAATGTACCAACAACTTTACAAAGAAATCCTAAAGGACAAGTCTTAATTCATCTTCTCTTTAAGATCTCATCTTTCTTCATGATTTTTCATTATGATTATCACTCTGGAAAACATTTTACTTAAATACACTTAGGATAAACTATTAGTTTCAAAACATTTTTTGTTATCATCAAAACATGTTTTATTATCATTAAAGCATAAATTAACCAACCAAACCTTTGTTTCACATATTTCATTTGCATTTTATGGTTTTTTGAATTTTTTTATTTCTCATTTTCTTTTTCTTTTTTTTAAAGTATGAAAACCACTTTTTTGCAAATTGTTTTTCATCTCACCCTATTTCTAAAATCGTTTCTATAGAACAATTACCAAATAAGGCCAAAAATTTTTAAAAACAATTTTGGTAAGTATAAAATTATTTTTACATCAGAGTGTCTAATTCTTTTTGTCATTCAAATGGTTAAAGTAAAAAAAATCCTATATTTTACTTTTTTTGAATTCATTTAAAAATATTAACAAATAAGTTTAAAAAAATTTTAAAACAATCAATTAAAATCTAAAAACAAATTACTTTCAGTATTAAGTAAAAAAAACTAACACCACCTTAGACTATGTTTAATTCCCTAAAATTTATGGGACGGAAAATGAAAAAGAAAAAAAGAAGGAAAAAAACGTTATAAATTTATCTCTTGTTTAATTATCCACCAATAAAATCAAGGGAAAGAATAATACATATTTCCCAAAATTTTCATACTTTAATTAAAAATAAAAAATAAATTCTTCTAGCATTTCACTCTTTCTCTTCCTTATATTTTTTACAAGTACAAATCTACCATTTTATACAACTTTTCTTGTATGAAATAAATCATACAAAATAATTTACAGTTCTCTTTAACTACAGACCAAATAAAAATTATAAATTATAAAAAATAAAAATAAAACTCTTAAATATTGGATTAGGAAAATCAAAGAGTTCTATAAACACAGGGTTTGTATCTCTGACTGTTTTTTCATGTATGTAGATACTAATATTAGGAAAAATTAATTTTGTGTTTGTTGCTAAAAGAACTTTCCCTAGAGATCAAGTATGCGAGTATGTCAAAATCAAAATCTCTGGCTGAGAAAATATATGGTTATAGAAAAATAAAATTAATTTAATAGAAATAAAATAGTTTTTCTTCATCAAAGTTAGATCGTATGCACCAATTTATATTTGGTGCATCTAGGAATGACAATCAGGTAGGTTCAGGGTAGTCGAATCCATCCCAACAATGTCCCCATTATGCAAATTAGTTCTCACACTCAAAAAAATAAATAAATAAATAAACAGTCCATAGGAAATGAATTTTTCTAATCTAATCTTGGGTTTTCCTAAGAAATCAATTATAAAATTAATTTTCCTTATGTAATTTGAAGTTATTTAAAAGACGTTTAAAAAATTGTAAAATTAATTTCCTTAATCTAATTTAAACATTTCTGACTCCTATTTTAATTTTTGCTATAAGATCACCTCAAGTATTTTTAAATAGGGTTTGATTAAAAATTGAAATTGACTAAAAAATTAATCTCCTAATTCAATATTGGTTTTTCTCAAGTAGTCCAAGAAAATCTTAAAGTTATTTCCAAACCTAACTCATCAAATGTTATTATAAAGGTAAGGTTGTCGAGAAGTTTAGATTCAAAGAAATCAGTGAAAGGCTTGTGATATCATATTGAATTGTATTTTTTTTTTTTATACCTCCTAAAAACACATCACTAATCCAATGGTGTTACATGCACAAATCCCGTTATTTTGTAGATAAATCTTATTCATCGATACCACATATGAGTCTCGCTATTTTGTACCTCAATCCTATCACATTATTCCTAGATCATATTTGTTTATATATTAGTTTATTTTTCTTTTAACTTGATCGCATTTTTCTATTTGTGTCCTATATTTTTTACCTTTATTTAATGACCAATATTTCATCGTATAGTTTCAAGTCCATATTCAAATTTCAATTGATAACGAGGGGCGCACTTTGGTTTTTTCTTTTGTAAAATCATTTTTTCTATGCATGTCAAAGGGACGTCCGGATCTCACAAACTTCTCAAAAGGCATGAAGCCTAGCCCAACACAATCTTGGGCCTCAGATCACTTTCCAAACCCTAGCCTTAAGACATTAATATGGCCCAGACTGCCCAACATTACCTTAAAAGTAGTGGGCCTATGGATCTGGCCCATGTTATCGGTCTTACCAATTTGGGCTAAATTTTTTAGGTCCAAACAAACAAATTTCTTCACAAATGGCATAGAAGTTCAAGGCACAAAGTTCTTCAATTACATTTAGGACATTGATTGAATATAGTATTTTAAATTTGGAATAATGTAAATTATTAAAAAATATATAAATATACCATAAGTAACACTCCTTTAAGGTGCCTTGGTACATAACATTTTAAATTGATTCTTTCTTCTACTCCCTATTTCAAATTAAGTAATTTATATCCTTTCATAAATTTATTAGCACCTATAAAATTTTGAATAATGAAGTGAGAGTAGTAAGTTAATCACAATATATATAGATGTAAATATATATGGGTTTCTCTTAACCCTGATGAAGCTTTTTAAAGTCGTAAAAACCCTTTGAATCCACTCTATATATATACACATATAAAGTCCTCTTAAAGCCATGAAAACCATTTGAATTCACTCTATATATATACACATAAGTCCTCTTAATCATGAAGACATTTTTTATAGCCATAAGAAAACTTTTTAAAGTCGTGAAAACCTTTTGGACCCGCTTTATATAATTATATCTATTTGGATGAATATAATTGATCAAACTATATTAGAACTTCATATAAATTATTTAATTTTTTTATTTTTACATATCAACATATTCGCATTGAAACTTTCACTTTCATGATAAGTTATAAAGAAATGAAAAGTAGGTAAAAAGAAATAAAGCATAGGATAAAAAGGAAATAAAGCATAGGTTAAAGCAACAAGTGATAAAGAAATGAAATGCAGGTAAAAAGAAATAGAGCATAGGATAAAGATTATATATGGAGGATAATTTTTATGAAATACACTTTATTTTTATTTTTTTGAGAGAACCCTATAGTGGATGATATTGAAAAGTAACTTTTAAAATGACTCAAATTTCATGTATGATTATTATTGGTTGAGAGGAAGCAGGGAAGAGAACAAAAGGAATGTGGCTACTTTAATGACCAAACAAGGGAAAGGGACCTAGAGAATAGTCCCACCAAGATGTAACATGGCCTCAAAGCACTTGTCTACTCTCTAAAAACATAAGGCAGCTGTGGTATGTAGAAACTAAATAAAGCTATCTTGCTACACCTCTTATAACTTATAGGAAGCTAAATCCTTGTTGTTAATAATGGACAAGTCACTTTCTCATTTTCTTTTTCATTTTTTTCCCATTTTTTTGTTAGGGTTCAATCATTATGTTTCCCATGAAGGGACCTATAACAAACATTGCCCATTGATTCAAATGAATTATTTTTATCATTTATGTTGCATTCTATTTAAATCAAGTTTAATTAGAATATTATGGCTTTGGTTTATATTCTATTCCCCAACCTTCCAGGGAATTAAAATAATAATAATAATAAATATTTTATTGTTATTAAAAAAGTTAAAAAGAAAAAAAAAATTAAAAATTATAGCATTGGTAACTATTTCAGTCCTGAAAAATAATTTTTAACAATGGTTAAAAAAACAAGTGTGAAAAATAGTTTTTAAAAACTGTTTTATAATGTTTTACACAATAAAAATCAGTTTGAAACCTGAAATAATTTTAACTTATTTTTAATATTTTAAAAATAATTTTTATGTCGAAAATTTTATTTTTAATCATTATATATATTTATATAATTATTTGTTAAAATAACTCTCAAAAAATAAATAAAAATAACCAAAAAAAATTTAATAATATCCTTATAAAATACTTTGTTTTCTATTATTGAGAAGAAAAAAATTCTACTTACCAAATATTTTTTGTTCTGAAAAACGAAAAGTTATTGTGGAAAATAGTTGCCAAATTGGGCTACAAATTCACCTCTCTTTAATTTTTTATTTATTTTTTGTTATATTCAAAGATCAATTGATTTTTTATAAATACGTGTTTGACATTGGCAAAATATGCTACAAGCTTAATTGCTACCAACCAAACCAACCATAATAAAAAAAATCCCATCAATCCCATACCCACACTTTAAAGTTTGGTAGGATTGAATTTCTGATATGAAATTCTGAAGTCATCCCACAAATTCAATCTAAACATATGGTAGTTGGGACAAATAAAAAAGGTATGGCATTGGTTGGAATTTTTTAAAAATAATAATAATAATAATATTTTTAAAATGGATATAAATTCCTATATTTTTTAAAATAAATAAAAATAATATTTATTTATTTAGGGAATCCACATATTCTCTCCTCCACATTTTACGTGTCTCTATTTTAATATTAAAAAAATAAAATTCATTATTCACATGTCATCAAAACTACCAAGCCAAAGTGCTTATTCTTCTTAGACAATATTCTGAATTTAAAGTATACTAGTACTAACAACCTCTCTTATATATATATGTCTAAAAGTGTTTGCCAGCCAGACACCACTTCAACAAATTCCGAAATGATGGCTATCAAACTTTTTCTTTTTTGGGTAAAAGGTTTGAATTAGAAAAAAAAAAAAATTAAAAATCTATGGATAATATTTAATAATATATGATATTAAATGAGGGTCCAAATGTGTTGAAACAAATGCGTCCATGTGTATGTTCATAAAGTTGTGGGTGAAGAGGGAGGGGGTGTGGGGGTGTGGAGCCTCAAATCTTTCATGTATGCTGATAGTCATATTGGAATCATGAGAGTGGTCCTTTCCAAGCAAATCGCTTCTATAAGAATCCTTAAAAATGTACTATATAATTAGCTCCTTGGATGCTCACTTTCATTAATTTGGGCCCCCATCCACTTGCATGTTTCTGCATTCCACGTGCCCAACATTTGACCCATTCTTTGGGGTCCAATTTCGTGAATATTCCCTTTTATTTTTATAGAAAATTGCAAACCGACACAAACTTTACCTATCGAACTTACTAGTGAAACCATTGAATTCATATGTGTAAATCAGATTAAGATATAATGTTAAGAGTAAAACAAATGAGAATTTGAAATATTATGTAATATCACCTAATTGATGTTATCTTTCCAATAAATAAATGAGACTAAGATATAAACCTATAAATAAATAGAATTATGACGTAAATAAATGAAAAGTTGAAATATCACGTTGATCATTTAATTGTTATTACCTTTTAAACAAAATTTTGAAGAATGAGAATTTATATAAATATGAACTATTTACAAAATATGGATGAAAAGAGAATCCAAAAAAGTTATTTTCATGGAAATTGCATTTTGGGAAAAATAATTTGTTAAACAAAGAGAAGATAACAGAGAGACAACACTAAGAAACAGAAAAGAATACTGGAAGATATGAACGGAATGAGATAATTTTATTGAGCTGGACTGATATGCTTTATATAGGCAAACCAGTTACGTAAAAATAGAAACTAACAGTTGCTTCCATTATTCTAGCCACAGAATACTAACAACTTCCTATAATTAGCAAAGCTATAATTGAAACTAACGAACTGCAAGAGAATAGGACAACTTTGCTGACTTGATCAGCTTTATTTTTGCACGTTTTTGGTGTTGTAATTTTAACATCCCCTCTCAACACCAGCATCTTCTCTGTTAATCATCCCAAGCTGTCGACAGAAATCTTCAGACTTATTGCTGCTCAAGCTTTTTGTAAACAAATCTGCAATTTGATCCTTTGTGTTAACATGCTTGAGCTCAATTTCTTCTTGTAAGACCTTCTCCCTGATAAAGTGATAGTGCACTTCTACGTGCTTGGTCCTTGCATGGAAGACTGGATTTTCAGCCAAACGTATGGCTGATTGGTTGTCACAGTATAGTGTGACTACTGCTTTTGTTGGCTGACGCAAATCTTTTAGCAACCGTATGAGCCAAGTACTCTCCTGTGCTGCCATTGCTGTGGCTCGATATTCTGCTTCCGTTGTTGATAAAGACACCGTTGGTTGTCTCTTGCTACACCAAGTAACTGCTCCCCAACCAAGCATAAAAACATAGCCAGTAGTTGAACGTCGAGTGTCATGATCACCTGCATAATCAGCATCACAGAATCCAACAAGTCTGCAATCTCCATTTTTCTTGTACAGAATGCCTTCATTGAGTGTCCCCTTCACATATCTTAACACTCGACGAACTGCTTCCAAATGTGACTTCTTTGGATTTTGCATGTATCGACTTAATACACCAACTGCGTGAGAAATATCTGGTCTGCTTAAAGTTAAGTAGATTAAGCTACCTACTAATTGCCGATACATTGTTGCATCTTCTAGGTCCTTTCCTTCGAGAGCACAAACCTTTGCATTTAGTTCCATCGGAGTTGAAACTGGTTTACAATTAGACATTCCAAACTTTGTCAAGAGCTCCCTGCAATATTTCTTCTGATGAAGGACCAGCCCTTCATGAGTATAATCAACCTCTAGGCCAAGAAAATGCTTGAGCTGGCCGAGTTCTTTCATTTGGAACCGTATGGACAAATTCTCTTTTGTTAAGAGAATTTCTTCTTCATAATCTCCTGTTACAATTAAATCATCCACATACACTAACACAATAGCTATTTTTGTGTTCACAAACTTGACAAACACACTACAATCTGCAGATGTTACCAAATAGCCGCTATATGTTAGGAATTCAGCAATTTTTCCATACCAGGCTCTTGGAGCTTGTTTAAGGCCATATAGCGCCTTTCGTAGCTTGCAAACATATTCTGGATGATCTTGATTCTCGAATCCCATTGGTTGAGACATGTAAATTTCCCGATCCAGTTCTCCATGTAGGAAGGCATTCTTTACATCCATTTGCCACAAGTTCCAACTTTTGTTTGCTGCAAGTGCAAGTAGAACCCTCACCGTTGTAATCTTTGCAACTGGACTGAAGGTTTCGTCGTAGTCTAGGCCATACTGCTGAGAAAACCCCCAAGCAACCAGGCGTGCCTTGTATCTTTCAATTAATCCATCTGTGCGACGTTTAATTTTATAAACCCATTTGCATGAAATAGGCTTCACACCTGTCAGCTTTGGTACAAGCACCCATGTCTGATTTTGTTCCAATGCAGCAAATTCCTCTTCCATGGCTTTATTCCACTCCACATGAATTTGTGCATCTTCAAATGTCTCAGGTTCTGCTGCAATTTCTTCTTTTGTTATTGCAGCATTAGCATATTTAGGATTTGGCCTTCTAGTTCTTGTTGACCGTCGAGGTTCAGTTGATCTGCTATGCTCTCCTTCTTCTTCACTTGGACGATCATACACGCCTGTTTGCCAAGGATGTCTGCTGCTCTCTTCTTCTTCTTCACTTGTTTGGCCTTTGTCCTCAACTGAAACTTCTCCCTCACCTGATTCCAGTTGAAAATGGATAGGGTGCAAGGAGTCTGAAACTGGTTTTGTTTCTTTTTCGGCTGGCCACCATGAAGATGCTTCATCAAACACCACATTTCGTGATGTATAACACTTCCCAGTCATAGCATCACAACATTTCCAGCCTTTTCTTTGACTGTCATAACCCACAAAAATACACTTCACAGCTTTCTTATCAATTTTGCTACGTAAATGATCATAAATAAACACATAGCACACACACCCAAAAACACGAAAATAGCTGACCACAGGTTTCATGTTCCATAATTTTTCAAAGGGTGAAAGAAAGCATAACCGTTGTTGTGGAAGCCTGTTGATCACATACGCAGCAGTCTTCATGGCCTCTGCCCAGAAACGTCTAGGGACATTTTTTGCATGGATCATGCATCGACAAATTTCTGTGAGGTGCCTGTTCTTCCTTTCTGCGATGCCATTCTGTTGTGGGGTATTGGCACATGTGAATTGATGACTTATTCGATGACTCTGTAAGAACTTGAAGAATTCATCTGACGTATATTCTCCCCCATTATCCGTGCGTAGAGACTGAATATGTCCACCAGTTTCGGCTTCTGCTGCACTCTTGAATTCTTTGAATTTTGAGAATGTTTCAGATTTCTCCTTCTGAAAATATATCCATACATACCGTGAAAAGTCATCAATAAAGGTCACCATGTACCTCATTCCACTGAGGGATGCTTGTTTTACCGGGCCAAACACATCAGAATGAACCAATTCTAATGGTTTCTTTGCTTTGAATTTTGACTCTTCATACGGCAATTGGTGTGCCTTTCCATATTGACATCCTTCACATACCACATCTGTTTTTACTTCAAGTTGAGGAAGACCTTCCACCATTGATTTCTTCATCATCACAGCCAGCTTTGAATAGCTGACATGACTCAACCGTGAGTGCCATAAATCTGGTGTTTCATTCTTCCTGGTCTTATCTATGTATGCAGTTTCTGCTGACATTACATAGACTGATTCTCGCCTCTGACCCTTCATTAGTGGCTCCTCTGTAACCTCAAGATTGTGATAAACTCTCACATCTTGTGGACCAAATAAAACATAATGCCCAGCCGATGTTAACTGTGACACCGAGAGAAGATTTTTCTTCATACCTGGAACATGGTAAACCTTCTGCAGTGCAACTTCATTGTCACTGTGATGGTTAGAAACCATTGTATTACCAACATGAGCTATTGGTAACTTTGAATTGTTGGCTGTTATTACCACACGATTTCCCTTGTATTCTGTCAAATTTTGCAGCTTCTCCTTATCTCCAGTCATGTGACTTGAACAGCCGGAGTCTACAATCCAGTCACTTTCATAATCAATTTGATCAGACATATTTGTTGTGAAGGCTTGTTCATCATCTTCTCCTGCTATAGATATTGTCTGAATATCCCATTCGGCTTCAATTCTGGTGTTAACAACATCACACAGAATCGTTGTTGCAGTAAGAGCCAGTTCATTGTCTTCTTCCTCTGTGACAAGTAGTGCCTCTGCATCCCATTCATCTTCAACTTTAGAGGTAGCAACATTACTCTCCATGTATTTTTTCTGCAAATTACAGACTCTGGCCATATGACCTCTCTTCCCGCAATTGTAACATTTACCTTCAAATTTCTTGTTGTTGCTTTGATTTTTCCAGCCTCCCATTGAATGGTTGCCTTCTGCACTTTGATTTTTCCAGCCTCCCATTGCACGATTGCCTCCTGCACCTTGATGACTTTTGATCTTGTCACTGTACTTTTTCACTCCACCATTTCCATACTGCTTAAAGTTCCTGCTACCTTTGCTGACGTAGAGTGCTTCCTCTTCACCCTTGGTTGAAGCTCCTCCCATTTGCTTAGCTAAGGCTTCTTGTCCAGCAAGCAAATTCTCAAACTCAACAAGTGATGGTTGGTTTTGCCATCCTTGTACTGCAGCAACAAAGCTTCTGAATTCTGGACGTAAACCATGAATGATTATTCTTTTCATCCTGGTTTCACCAATTGGAGCTTCTGTATCCAATTCAGAAATCTCTCTACATAAAGTCTTCACTTTATGAAAGAACTGGGCAACAGGAAGCTCACGTTGAGCTACTGACAGCAGTTCACTCTCCAGTAGTTGGAGTTTTGTGTCATTCTTCTTGGAAAATAGCTTGGCAAATGTATTCCAAGCTTCATGAGGAATTTTGGCATCTCGAATATGTTCCAGCACATCTTCTTCTATTGTAGTTTTCAAAGCAAACATTGCTTTGCCTGCCTTTATCTTCCATTTGCGTAGAGTACCGCTTGCATCTTCAGCCTCTGGTTGTGTAATTTCACAACCACTCACAACTTCCCACAAATCTTGGCCCTGCAAGTAAGACATCATGCATGTTGACCAAGTTTTGTAGTTCTGATTGTTGAGCTTCTTAATCCCTCCAATGACTTGAAGATCACCCATCTCACTCTCTCTTTTCCTCACGTGTTTAACTCTCAATACTCTCTTTTCCTTACGTGTTTAGCTCTCAAAAAACAGAAACAAAGATCTCTCTTAAACAAGGCTCTGATACCAATTGTTAAACAAAGAGAAGATAGCAGAGAGACAACACTAAGAAACAGAAAAGAATACTGGAAGATATGAACGGAATGAGATAATTTTATTGAGCTGGACTGATATGCTTTATATAGGCAAACCAGTTACGTAAAAATAGAAACTAACAGTTGCTTCCATTATTCTAGCCACAGAATACTAACAACTTCCTATAATTAGCAAAGCAATAATTGAAACTAACGAACTGCAAGAGAATAGGACAACTTTGCTGACTTGATCAGCTTTATTTTTGCACGTTTTTGGTGTTGTAATTTTAACATAATTTTCATTGCATGCACTAGTACAATGTTTACATCACATTATTCGAAAATATCCTTATATGTATGGTTTGTATGTATGATTTGTCATCCATGCCATCCCAACTCGCATATGGATGAAACATCATTCAACTAATAAAAATACTTTGAGCTTAAAACAATGTTACTTTAAAACAAACACATGTAAGGGCATTTTCGGGTGATTTGAGATAGGCATTATTCCAATACATGAAACGATAATTATTTTTCCAAAAATGCATTCCCGATTAAAGATGACATTTTTATATTCTCTTTTCTTCCATATTTTGTGAATAGTATATGTTTATGCAAATTTCCTTTAGATTTAGTTAGGGCTCAGAAGGGACACATGCCCCCCTAAAAAATAAAAATAAATTACTTTTTCGCTCACATATTGCCCCAAGAATCTTAAATCTAGCTCCGCCCTTGCTTTTTAATATACCATTCACTAGTTTAACTATATCCTATTTTATTATCTAATAATGTTTGCTTGTTAATACCAATTGAGACTTTTTAAATTTAAATTACACATTTTATTTATTTCTCAATTGCGTAGGCATGATCCCAAGTTGATGTTAGACAATAAGCCCCCTATATGGGCACTTTCTTTTGGCTCTATTTATTGAAGTTCAAACCAACACAATAGGCTTGATTATTATATTAGATTAGATAAGATAAGATTAACATGTGAGCAAAATAATTAGGTCTAAAGTTGGTCAATGAACCGAACATGGAATGAAATAATTGCAGTCCTGAAATCAAATTTTTTTAGCCTCCAAATTGCACTTCCATAATGCAGTCTTTCGATGATGCTCCTCATATGAAAACCATGAAACTTATAATGATATAGTGGGAAAAATAAATATTAATAATTATTTATGAAAGAACCTAAAAATTAAATAAAAATTAAAAAAATATATTTTATTCACAAGTTAATAATAATAAATAAACAAAAGTTAAATGGGTGGGACAAGACGGAAATAAGAATTTTTCATATCTGTCCCGTCCCATCCCATCTAAATTTTTTAATAAGGAAGAAAAAAATTATTTTAAATAAATAAGATAGAATGAGTATTCATCTTAAACCGTTTCATTGTCATACCTAACTTTCCTTTTTTTCTTTAAGATAAAAGACTTACGAGCCGCCTAGTTCGTCGGCCAGCCAAGACCGACATAAGAGTTTTTTATTTTATTTTTATTTTTTTTGAATTGATAGATGTGAAAGAGATTGAAAGAGAAAAAAAATATTTAAATATTTTAGAAATTAATTTATTTAAAAAATAAGTAAATATGTAAAGAGTGATGGACACATTTAACAATCCACAAAGGTATCACCTCAAAATCATTATTAAAAGACCAGATTCAACCTCGTTGTACACACGCGGCCTCCTGCATCATCTTTAACAAAAAGCACAAAAGAACAAATAAAAGGAAAAGTAGAGGCGCGTGCAAATCACTGGATAAAGTAGGGAGAGGGTCTGCCGCTTGTTTGATTTCTTCTAAAGCAAGCCAAAAACTAGGGGAAGTTTCCCTCTCAGACACCATCTTTTTTGCATAGTCGTACCATACAATATAAAAAATTGCAATCATTTTATTCCCATGATAGTTACACTGCTGCCCCTAATTCAATCATTTAATCTCTTTCTTTATCAACTACTTTTTCTCTCCTCCTTATTTTAATATTAAACCAACACAAAAAAGAATTCTCCCTCATATCCCACTTAATAGGCCCTGTTTATAACTTTAGGCTCAATTTTATTTTTAAGTATTTTATGAAAACAAAAAAGAGTTAAAAATTTTAAATTTGAAAAAATAAATTCTTATTTTAAAGATTCTAAATGTAATCTAAATTTGATATAATTATCTTTAATTTTTTTTTTTTAATTTAGGATGTTCATAAAAAATTGTTACAAGCTATTTCTACAATATATATTGAGAAAAAAAAGGATAATCTTAAATGAGAAAAACGTTCAAGAGGGAGGGTGAATTGAATTTTAAAAATTTTTTTTTGAACACAACAAATTTAAGCACAATAGAAGCAAATATAAAGAGATAGAGTTAGAAAAATCAAACTCAGATTTTATAGTAGTTAAGTACTTTCTTACCTACGTCCACTCTCCTCAAACTCCTAACCGAGTGAGGATTCCACTAACTTGAAACTTCAATCAAGTTTCTAATTTTCTTTACATTTAAATTCTGATTCCAATGGATTATTACACAATCTCTTCAAGATTCAACTCACTTGAAGGCTTTAACACTCAATTTTACAAGAATGAATCCTTCAACCTAACTCAATAATAGCTCAAATACAAATTAAAACTAGGATGAATCACAAAAGTGCACTAAAGGATATGCAAGTGAAAATTTAATGCACCAAGAAAGAAATGAGAGCTTTTAAGGCAAAAACAAGTGGGTAGACAAATAAATACAGGTATTCTATTGCTCATAAATGAAGTGGAGCTCTCTATTTATAGGTTTCTAAATTCGGGAGCCAAGAAAATCAAAAAGCAGCCTCAACCGATCGAGTAGGGGGTTGATCGGATCACTAGCCATTTGAGCATTTAATACTTTGACAGGTTATCGTTACTTCGACCAGACCTTGACCAGAGGTCAACTGGGAAGGAAGATACCTCAAGCGGGAAGGAAAGACTATTGGAAGAGAGAGTGTCTTTTTACATTCCTCAACCAGACCTCGATCGGGTAAAGGGAATCGATCGACCAGTACATTGGCCAGTTGAGTCGGTTGGCCCAGTGCCTTGACCGATTCAACATTTTAACCCTGAAAACCTATCTTTTTATGTTCTTTTCTCTTCTAACATTTAGGCAAGGTCTTTAAGTAAATTAATATGACAATTTTGAAACGTTTTGCCTAAGGTACATTTGATAAAACTCGAGTTTTAATTAAACGTTAACTTTAAAAAATAAACCAAGTTTTCCAAAGATGCATGAAATGATATGTAAAACCTAAGTGCACACATGCATTCATTTTACATTTATTTCCTATGATTAAAGGTCTTCGAAACGTCTTGATCTTGTATCCATTAGGTCTTTTAATGAATTTTCAAATTAATACATGAGATTCTTTACAATTCAAACAAATTAGTAACTTAACCATGATTTGTTATCATTAAAACCTGATTAGGAAAACATTTGGGCTAACATATATATATATATATTGAAGTAATTTATTTTTTAAGGTAATGTTTGTTTTTTTATTTAATTCTATATAAAACTTGAAACTAAATAGTATTATTTAGTATTAAGTTATTTGTTTTTATAATATTTTATTTCTATTAAGTATTAAAAAGTAAAAAAATAGAAAAAATTAAATATTTTGATTTTTTTATTTAATAAAATTTTTTTTATTTAACTAAAAATAACATATTGATATCAATCAATATAATTAAAATAAAATTATTATTAATAGATGTATTTAAATTATATTGATTGATATCAATAAATTATTTTTAATTAAATATTTTAATTTTTTTGTATGCAATAAAAAAATAAACACTCCTGAAAAAGCAAACACTATCATAAATTATTTTATATATTTTAATCAGATGACTCTGACCTATAATAATATCAATGACTCTGACCTATAATAATATCAAGTTATGATATTATTAAAAGAAAGCTGCGTTTGTAACTTGGAATAGAATATTTTACAAAAAATAATGGTAAAAAAAAAAACATAACTTTTGGAATTAACTTTGTAAAGGTCTTCAATGAGAGTGCCCTATTTAGAAATTAGAACATAGAAGTAGCTTTTACTCCGAAACATGCCTTGAGTCTCTTTTAAGACTCCAAAATAGAGAGAGAGAAAAAAAAAAAAAAAAAGCGGTTTGACAGGACTGGCGAGGAGAGAGGTACAGAAATGAGAGAATCAAAGGCACCAAAATCAAACAATAATAAATGAGGGGGAATGTGGGGAAGAAACTTACAGTAAGTAGTACAAGTGGGTCCATCTCCCTCAATGCACCTCAACTACCAGGGTGTACGGTCAATGATGACCTAACTTTATAGCCACCTCATTGGCTAAGCTCAATTGCCTTATTAATTCATTTTGTTTTAGAAAGAGAATGAGATGTAAAATCTTTTTATATATATATATATATATTTTATTGAAAGATAAACATAATAATATTTAAATCTAAACTTTATAATATTTATTGAAAATTTTGAATACACTAGTTTTAAAAATAAATTATTGACATTATTTGTTAAACCAATTTAATAATTTAAAGTGATTTAATAATTTAATTTAATTTATTAAATATATTTGATAAAATAACTTAATAATATAATTTAAAATAAAAACAACTTTAAATAATAAGTGAAAATAATTAATTTGTTCTTAAATCCACATCTTTATTTTATTTTATTTTATCTCATTTGTCATAATTTTCTTTTCTTCTCTACGATCTCCATTATTACTTAATCTATTTTATTCTAATTATAATTTATGAGGATAAATATATCAATTTGATGATTTTGAATAAGTTTTAAGTTAGTTTTATTAAATAAATTTAATATTTAAGGTGAAAAATAAGTAATAAGTTTTAAGTAAACAACTTAATTCTGATTTATCTTAAAATCAACTTAAGTTATTAAATAATAAATATTAAATTTTACAAAACATCTTCTAAGTTTTAAGCTTTTTGGGTTTGTCAAAATCTTTTTTGAAAGCTCAATGATTAAAACCTTTATGCCCTTCTTAGCCTAAGTTTTATTGTTTGAAAGAAAATAAAATCAAATAAAACTTTATGAGTTAAAGAAAAAACTTCAAGACCAAGGCTACCAAAATTTTGTTTCTTATATAATATTTCTATTGGACATTTTAATGAAATTTGCATATTTTATAACTTCAAATGGGATTTTTTTTTTTTTATCTAAAAAACCGAAGTATAAGTCAAAATCATATTTAAAAAAAATAATATTTATATTATAAAAATTTTATTAGACGTGAAATAACTTATTATGTAAATAAACAGAACTTCTATAAAAAATAATTATTCCTAACTTTTATATTAAACTTTTTTTATAAGTGATAAGATCTTTAAATAAGCTAGTGAAATAAACCCTTTATAAGTCTACCCAAACATGGCTTTAAACTTTATCATAACAAATTTGCGAGTATTCGAGTAAAATAAATGAAAAAAAATGGACAATAAATTAAATTTATAGCTTATAAGGGTGGATAATACATTTCCTTATAACATTTTTTGAGGCTTGAAATATTCAAATATTTGCTTATTAATATTATAGAAAGAAAATCTATAATATTTGTTTATGGATAAAATGCTCGAATTTCTAAGGTGATAAATATGTTTGAGTCACATCGATACATTTGTCGTTTTCCATTAGCATTTATTTAGTATTATCGGTGTCTTTCACATGGCCTGCATTTTCCATCACCTAACTTTCTTGGCCAAATAGTTAAGCATTTAATTCTTTGAAAGGAAAATATAGATAAAAATAAACCAAATTTAAATAATTTTCTGGAGAGAAAATGACTTCAAGGCCCACAAAATTATTATATTCTTATTATAAATTAAAATATAACTGATATTAATTTATAGACTAGCAAATGTAAACTTTTTATTATGTACACGTTTACGAAGGTAGCGAACAAGTTCATGATGTGTTAATTTTTTAATTTTTTTAATTATATTAAAAATATAAATATATTTTATAAATATATAAATTTTATAAGTTAGAAGTAGATTTTTTTTTTCTTACCAAATTTGTTTCATTCCTGTTGTACATTTCCTTTTCTCCATTAGCTTTAACAATTCCTTATAAAATATATTTTTTAGTAATTTTATTAATTTCTCTTTTATTTTTATACTCTTACATTGATTTTTACTCTAACCTTTTGGGTGTGAAATAGGTGAGTTAGCCATAATCAACCAACATGTAATGATTAGTTGTCTTTCATGTAGATTTAATCTACTTTGAATCCAATGAACTTTCATGATTTAAAATGCATCTGAATCCACTACTACGTACATAGTGTCATGAACCTTTTCCTCTAAGCAATATGTGATATTACATTCACCCCATATAGATACATCCTCATTTTGTTCTATATGATTATTGGGTTAGTTAGATAAACAAGCATCTCTTATAGGGTCAGATAAAATCTCTCACACCAAGGTTGGAGATAAGACTCGATACCATTTGTAATAAATCGCTCCCTCTCATATAGATATTATCTTTTTTGAACTCGATGAAATTGTTTGTCTCTTTAATTAGTTTCACAATTCCATGGGATATAAAGAGGATCTCTACATAAGAGATTAATATATCTCACATCTCTTAGGAGAAGAATTTCCTAACATTATATATATAGTGGACTCCTCTTAACTATATAAATATGCTTTAATCTTGAGGTTGACTTCTATTTGTTCAGCCTTGCAAGGAGTACCTGTATGTTTATTCCCACAATCTTATGAATTGTGAGACGTTTGTCTGTTTGTCCCTATAATCTTATGGGGCATGATGAAGACATCGTGTTAGCATAGAGAATGACTGTGACATCCCATATTGGTTATAGAAAGAAGTTTTTAATACTATATATGTACGAACTCCTCTTAATCATGTAGACGTATTTCAAAAGCGTGAGGGCCCATTGAACTCAAAGGGGAACAAGATCTACATGCGAAAGAGAGAACCACTACAAATGGTATCAAAGTTGATTATAACGACCCATTCCCTCCTATAGAATACTTAGGCCTGATGGAGTGTTTATTTGTTTATGTAACCCCACAATCTTGTAGAACAAAACAAAGACATTGTGTTTGCATGGAGGAGAAATGAGTGTGTGCTCATGATATCATACAACAATTAGGGAAAGTTGTAACATCCCACATTGGACAAGGGGAAAATTCCTGACACTATATAAGTATGGACTCTTCTTAACCCTATAGACACGTTTAAAGTTGTAAGGGCCCCTTCAAGTCCAAAACGGATACTATCTACATGATTGAGTACGGGTTATTACAAATAGTATCAAAGCTGATCTCTGACCCCAGTATGGGGGTTTGTTTGGCCCTGTACAAGTTGTTTGTCTATTTTATCCCGTAATACCATGGAACACAATGAAGACATTGTATCTGCATGGGGGGAGAGGGTGTTTGTGATGTTCTACATTGGATATGGGAGAAAGTTCCTAGTGATATATATGTAAAGGTTTCTCTTAACCAAGTAGATGCATTTTAAAGCCGTGAAAACCCCTTTGAGCCAAAAGTGGACAATATTTACATGGTTGGGTGTAGGTCGTTACAATGGTATTAAAGTTGATCCTTGACCTCGGTGTGGGGGTTTGTTTGGTTAATATGCCCCTATTTTTAGATAACATATTTTAATACAATAATTTGATTTGAAATTGTGACATATATTATCTATAGTATTTGACATTTGAACTTATGGAAGATGTACATTATCTTTACTTTAATTATGTTGCAATATATAAACTACACCAATCAAGTAGATAAATAAGTAAAATACAAAAAGCAAAAAGTAATTAAAATTTCATAGTAAATATGTATTCGATTGAAATCTTAAATTCATATAATTATATCAATTTATGCATTATTTTACAAAATTAAAAAAAAATTAAGGTTTTATTTAGAAATTTTGAAAATATTTCTCAAAAAGAGGTATTAAGAATAGAACAAAGTTCTATTTTTGAATTCAATTATAAAAATACTTTTCTCTACTTTTTATTAATTTATTTTATTTTATGAATACAATACATAGTTGCGTATAATATAAAGTTTTTAAAGTATTCTTTGTAGTTTCAATTATTCTCAAAATATTCTGAAAAAAAAAAATTAAAACACCTATAATTTGTTTTAAAAATTAACTTATATTCAAAATAAATTCTTTTTAAAAAATATATTTTATCAAAAATTTATCAAACATATTATTATTTGAAAGTTAAAAAGACGATTTTTAAAAATAATTTTCAAACAAGCCAAACCTTATGATATCAAAATTTTGTCAATTTTTAATTTAAAAATCTATGATTTATTTTTCACAATGCTAATCCTTTATAGATAACATGTGCCCATCCTTGTAACGTATGCATTGGAAAATGATACATGAATATGGGACAGCTTTCGATTACAATGGGACAATATCAATTGAAAAGGACATGCCCAATCTTGACTTGAATCTTTCTCCAAAGTCAGACTTGGCTTCTCCACATTTTGTCGGCAAAAAATTAAAATAAGTAATCTCTGAGTCTCTTCTGACGTTACTATAAAATAATAGACTCCATTTAAGAGGGTTTAGGTGGCAGATAATGTGGACGAAACATGTCTAAATCATTCGATTTAATTTTATGGGCACTGGGGTGGACCATTATAGTACCATGATTCATGGACGAAACCATCATTTCCAATATTAATTAATTCAAACTATTAGATAAATTCAACATTTCAATTATTCTTATACACTATAATTGCAGACAACTGAATCATGACTCCCAATATGGCCTACTTTAAAAAAATAGGGTCATGGATTTCCTACATTATTTGTTTGTTAGTATCATTAATCATCAAGAGTTCCTTTCCGACTGTTCATATCTATGAAAATTAAAAGTAAAAAAAGCAAAAATGATCATTAGAATGAAAATTAA
This sequence comes from Vitis riparia, assembly GCF_004353265.1. Lineage (NCBI taxonomy): Eukaryota > Viridiplantae > Streptophyta > Magnoliopsida > Vitales > Vitaceae > Vitis > Vitis riparia. Next base: position 9,098,623 of record NC_048439.1, on the reverse strand, counting down.
TAAAAAAAAAAATCTTATAAAAATATTGAAAAAAAAAACCATAAAAAGCAATAAAATAAGAAATAATACACATATGGAAATTATTTTATTAAAACATAATACATGTATGATCAAATTTATGATTTTTAGTAATAGTATAATATGCAGGGGCTTCCATGTGTGGCCATGTGGCAAGCCACCTTTGCTACACGTGACATCCTTCTATCTCTGTCCGAATGAGTATAACCAGATCGGAATGTCCAATCCAGCCTATGAGTATCAGTAGTCAATTCCATTGTATTCCTCTAAGATTGCACGATACATTCCAAATAGGTTTTTTTTTTACCCAATCCCACGAGCAATCATTCTCCTCATGCCAAAAGTACGCTCGATGGGACGCCACCCTGTCTTCGCAGGCGACCTTCTACACGCTGCACCATACTGCCTACAGACTGAGGTGACAAGTGAACCATTTGGTCACCCCCACTAGCAATCCCTATCAGCCGCCTAAAGAATGATGATTGCTCTGTCATCAAATGTGCTATCATCATGACTACAAAAGTCAAGAAGGCACCTCAACACAGATGTGACACCGTTCTAGACACTATAAAAGCCCTTATTCAGCCCAAAATCAAGGTACGCGTGCGATACAGACTCCTTCTTTAGCTCCAAAAAAGGGGCAATCTTTCGAGTTGACATTAATCATCTGACTTAAGCTTTGGAGGGTGTGTCCGGACAACCTGTCCAGACATCTTTTGCAAAGAAGAAGGGAGAAGCATCGCTCCCAGTTGGCTAGGCTTCAACATTGGTGTCGTCTGTGGGAACACGAAACGAATATGTCAACACCCTCAAGAAGTCGGTCATCAGCCATGGGCGATGAAGGTTATTTTGACTGGCGTGAGAGAATGGAAAGACGCCAACGAGAGAGCGAGAAACAAGTGCAGGCCCTACTCCAAGAAACAGGGAGGCTCAGAGAGGAAAACGAGGTGTTACGGATTCAAGCGTCTTCATTAGGCCCTCCTTGCGGTAGGTAGCCGAGGAGTCAACAAACGAACTCCAAGCAGAACGAGGAAGCAACATACCTTAGAAATGCAGAGCCCCTCTTTGGTGTGCATAGTGTATGGCCTGATGAAAGACCCCTACCAGCCTATCACGTGCCACAGGACGAAAGCTTGAACTCCACTTGTGTCTCATAAAAAAAGAGATGTGATAGGAAGTCTCAGCTATCGGATGCAATGCGCACAAGGTTAGGACCACAAACACCCGATATGGAGAAGCCACGTGTAGCTACGACCCAAGAGGCATATCTTGGGCCCTTAGCTGCACCCGTCATACCGGATTGGCCTCCACACCCACCACTACAATAAATCAGATGGGATATGGTAGGTAGAGGCCCCCCCGGCTCTATCAGTAGGCGGTTGGACGACATGCTCTCCACGCCTTTCAACTTTAGCATTATCAATTACGAGCCCCCAAGAGGGTTCATCATGCCAAAGTTCTCCGCATACGATGAGTCCAATGATTCATTTGATCATATCATGCACTACAGACAACTCATGACCCTCGACATAAGGAATGACGTGCTGTTATGCAAAGTCTTTCCAGCCAGCCTCTAAGGTCAGGCTTTCTTATGGTTCCATCGCCTCCCAATGAATTCCGTTGATAATTTTCGAGATCTTTCGGAGGCACTCATGGGACAATATCTGTGCTCAACATGACATAAGAAAAATATCAGCACCCTACAAAACATAAAAATGCAGGAGAAAGAATCGTTGAGGGAATTCGTAAAACGATTTGGGCAAGTTGTACTCCAAGTAGAATCTTACAGCATGGACGTTGTCCTCCAAATCAAAGTTTTCAAAGGCGTATCTCAGGCGCGCCTTAAAGCGTACCTTAGGGCGAGGCGAGCAAAAACGCCTTGATGCGGAAATAATAAAACGCAACGCGAGAAATGTGTACGCCTTTTCTAGTGAGGCGTGTCTGAGGCACGCTTTGATCGCACCTTTTACACTCCGAGAAGAAGGCGAACGCGTTGTAGAAGCTGATGTGGCCATGAAGAAATTTAAAAAAAAAAAAAAAAAAACCTAACTAATCCCTAAAGCAAAACCCGAGTCCCGATTGAAGGCAAACAAAAATTAGGAGAAAAACTCCAAAAGGAAACCCTACCTGAAGTGGCGACGAAGTGCTCAACCTCAGGCGGCGACCAATTGCAAAGCATCTTCTCCGGCGACGACCAATCGCAGAGCATCTTCTCCAACGGCGATCCCTCTCGTTCATCTCCAGGTATGTCACGATCTTCATTTCTTCATCTCCGATGCTTCCCCTTCTCGGTTTCATCTCTTCATCTTTTTCTCCATCTTCCATGGTAGTCGACAGATTGACACAGAGGGTGGCTCTCTCTTAGCAGTCGGTTGGTCTCCCACTTCATCAATTTTTTATTTTTTTTTAATCAAATGCCTTTTCATCCAATATATATGCATATAACTATATATATTTAAATCATTTGATCCATCAGCCAATAATTTTGACCAGCTCTTAGTCTCAGCTAGCCGTTTCTCCTTCATGTATTTTAATTTTCTAAATATTCCAGTAAATTGGTTGCTTAAAATTATTTTTATATTTCTGGTTTAATTTTATTTTTCACCCAAACCATTTTTATTTTCTAAATATTCCAGTAAATTGGCTGCTTAAAATTATTTTTTTATTTCTGGTTTAATTTTATTTTTCACCCAAATTTTCTTTATTTCATTATTAAATTCCAATTAAAATTTATGTGTATAATTTTTAAATTCCTCTAAAAAAAATATTGGTTTTTTAAAATTAAAACCAATTAAATTTTTTATTTCATTTTTAAATTCCTTTCAATTATGTCTTGTTATTATTTTTTAGTCAATTATATTGTTATATAGAAATTTGAATATTATTATTGGTGTTTTTTTTTTTAGAATGAGTTTCTCTGATTCAAAAAATTCAAGAAAAGATTTTGTGTAGAAGTATGTTATTGAAGTTGCCGGGGAGCAATATTTAAGATGTAACTTTTGCAATCAAAGATGCACAGGAGGGGTGAATAGACTCAAGCATCACTTAGCCAGAACTCATCATGGTATGAAACCATGTAACAAAGTTAGTGAAGATGCTAGATTGGAATGCAAAGAGGCATTGGCCAATTTTAAGGATAAAAAAATGAAAAGAAATGAATTGCTCCAAGAAATTGGTATGGGTCCAACTTCAATGCATGAGAGTGCCTTGTCTAAAACAATATGGACATTAGGGAGTGGGAGTGGGAGTGGGAGTGGGGAACCTATTCCTAGGGGACCCATGGATAAATTTACCACTTCACAACCTAGACAAACTACTTTGAATTCAAAGTGGAAGCAAGAAGAAAGGAAGGAAGTGTGTAGAAAAATTGGTAGGTGTATGTATTCAAAAGGTCTCCCATTCAACACTGTGAATGATCCTTATTGGTTTCCTATGATAGATGCTGTTGCAAATTTTGGGCCCGGGTTTAAGCCTCCATCTGTGCATGAATTGAGGACATGGATTCTTAAAGAAGAGGTGAATGACCTAAGTATCATTATGGAAGATCACAAAAAAGCTTGGAAACAATATGGATGTTCAATTATGTCAGATGGTTGGACAGATGGAAAGAGTAGGTGTCTTATCAATTTTTTGGTGAATAGTCCTGCTGGCACTTGATTTATGAAATCAATTGATGCTTCTGATACAATAAAAAAAAATGGGGAATTGATGTTCAAATATCTTGATGAGGTGGCTAAAGAAATTGGAGAGGAGAATGTTGTGCAAGTCATCACTGATAATGCCTCTAATTATGTGAATGCTGTAATGAGGCTTATGGAAAAAATGAGAAAATTGTGGTGGACTCCTTGTGCTGCTCATTGTATTGATTTGATGTTGGAGGATATTGGAAAGCTAAATGTTCATGCTACTACACTATCTTGAGCTAGGCAAGTAGTGAAGTTCATATATAGGCATACTTGGGTTCTTAGCTTGATGAGAACATTTACAAAAAATTATGAACTTCTTCGTCTAGCAATTACACGATTTGCTATTACATTTCTTACTCTCCAAAGTCTTTATCAACAAAAGCAAGCTCTTATAACAATGTTCTCCTCATAAAAATAGTGTTCAAGCACATGGGCTAAAAAAGTAGAAGGTGTGAATACTCGAAGTACAATGTTGTTTGATCCAAATTTTTGGCCTCATGTTGCTTTTTACATAAAGACCATTGTTCCATTAGTTAGTGTCTTGAGAGAGGTTGATTCAGAGGAAAGACCAGCCATGGGTTATATTTATGAGTTGATGGATTCAGCTAAGAAGAAGATTGCATTTAATTGTTGGGGTGTGGAGAGAAAATATGGCCCAATTTGGAGAAAAATTGATGCAAGATGGACTCCGCAACTTCATCGACCTTTACATGCAGCGGGTTATTATCTTAATCCTCAATTGCGGTATGGAGATAACTTCTCTAATCCTGATGAGGTAAGGAAGGGATTATTTGAATGCATGGATAGAATGTTGGATTATCAAGAACATTTAAAAGCTAACATTCAGTTGGACTCATAGGACCAAGCAATGGGTGAATTTGGGAGTCGTATTGCAATTGATTCTTGAACATTAAGAAGTCCTACAAGTTGGTGGATGCGTTTTGGGGGTTCAACACCGGAGTTGCAAAAGTTTTCTATTCGAGTCCTTAGCCTTACTTGTAGTGCTTCGGGATGTGAAAGAAATTGGAGCATATTTGAGTCGGTAATACTTATATTTTTGTAAATTTTTATACATATATTTTTATTTTAATGTTAGAGAACCTTATTTCATTTTAACACATAAATTTGTTTATTTTATTATTTGTAGATCCATACAAAAATAAAAAATAAAAAATAGACTTGAACATCAAAGGTTGAATGCTCTAGTGTATGTAAGATACAACACTAGATTGAGAGAGTGAAGTCTACAAAGGAAACAAAATATTGATCCGATTTTGGTAGAGGAAATTGATTCGGATGATGAATGGATTACGGAGAAAGAAGATCCCCTCCTCCCCCTTGATCTTTGTTGGCTTCAAGATAATGAGTTATTCAGTGTTGATGCCATTAGAGTTGTGTCATCCAACTCCCAAGAGACTGAAACATCATCGGATCACATGGTTTCTTCACATTCCTACAAAAGGAAACATAATGAAGTACCAAGTAAGTACTCAAAAATTGAAGTCATAAATTTGATTAAATTTAATAAAAAAAACTTATAATATTTACACTTAATTAATTCTTTATGCTAGGTACAAGTGGAGACAAAGGCAAAGAGAAGGAGTTGAATTTGACACCAATTGATGAAGATGAAGATTTACATGAAATGGGGATACATGATAGTGGACATTTTCCTACTATTGATACATTGGATGAGGATGATGATGACCTTAGAGATGAGGATTTAAGTTGAAACAATTGACTCTAGTTGTTATTTCATGACTTAGTTATGGATTTTTTGTAATAGTTTAGAACTATTATTATGGTTGACTCTATTTTCTATTTCATGACTTAGTTATGGTTTTTTATTAACGTTTGAAACTATTAGTATAGTTGAATCTAGATTCTATTTTATGACTTTGTTATGGTTTTTTTTTGTGAAAGTATGGTACTAGTATGTTTTTTTTTTTTTTTTTATGATTCTAATGAATTGTTTTCATGTTTCTATTTATGCTATTTTATTTTATATATTTAAAAATATTAATTAATTATATAATGTGAGGCTCAAAAAGCTTACGACTCAACGCCTCGAGGCTTACGTCTCGCCTCATGAACACAAAAATGTCTCGCCTTACGCTTTCGCCTTTAAAAACTTTGCTCCAAATCTTTAAGTGGAGTATCTGCTCAGGCACGCCTTTCTTCAAGTCCCTCGCTAAAAAGCCCCCCGTGACTATGGACGATCTGTTCAGAAGGGCGAACAAATATTCCATGCTCGAAGACGATGTCTGTGCAGCCACTCAGCAGATCTTGGTCACTAGCCAACCTACCAAAAACGACACGGTTAGGAATCCTAAAATTGTGAGCCAACAAAGGCAGTCAAGTAGGGGCAAGACGAACAGTGCTAGCCGGACCAGTTCAATTTCACCCCCTTCAACGTGTCATATGAGAAACTCTTCCCCATGATCCACGAGCTATCCAACTTCAGGTCGCCAGAGCCCCTAAAAACGGACCCAGCGAAGAGAGACCGCAACAAAAAATGTGTTTATCACAAAGAGCATGGACATACTACGGAGCAATGTAGAAGCCTCCACTACTTTGTGGAGAAACTTATAAAAGCTGGACACTTGAAACAGTACGTCCGCTCAGAAGGCCAAAGTGGGGAGACATCCCAGGGTCCATCCACTGCTACAACTTCCATTCATCCTAGAGTCATGATCAATTATATCCACGGTGGACCCATCGATGAGGAATACAACTCCAAACGAAAAAGACAAAGGTTGCTTCGAGTTGCCTTTGTACGAGAGCAAGTTAGCTTCGTCCAACCTGGATTGACCAGTTGGAGCACACGCCTAATAGATGGGGTAATCATCTTTCCTCTAGTAGACCCCGACTAAATATTGCAACCACACCGAGATGCCCTTATCCTTACGTTAGGAATTAGTGACTTAGATGTAAGACGAATCTTGGTCAATCTAGGTAGCTTAGCCGACCTCTTAGAGGTATCTGTGATTAAAAAAATGGGGTTTTTACCCTCGAATTTGGAAAATCCCGGGCGGATATTGTCAGGGTTCAATTAAGCCTCTAGAACATCTTTGGGCGACATTGTGTTGCCAGTCCAAGTCGACCCTGTTACTCTGAACGTGCAGTTCTCAGTAGTATAAGACCTATCCCCATTCAACGCCATATTGGGGGGTGTCTTGCTGCATGGCATGAAAGTCATCCCTTCTACATATCATCAGATGGTGAGTTATCTCACCGAAGACGGACAAATTAATCTCTATGGTAGCCAGCTACCAGCTCAACAGTGTTACGAAGTGGCAGGGGAAGCTGGATCTAGTAGTGATCACGAGTCTCCTCTCAAATGTGCAAGTGTGGCCGATCAATAGCAATTACAGTACCTGTTGAAAAAGGATCCCCCGGTAGCCAATCCCTTGCAGACCATTCGAATCTCAAAAGACGATGATCACTTTACTTACGTAAGTTCCCTCTTAGAATCGAACGAGGCACGATGCCTTAAAGGAACACTTTAGCAGAATAAAGATGTTTTCGCATGGACACACTCTGACATGCCTGGGATTCACCCGTCGATTGCCTCCCACTGACTTAACATCCTGCCATCGTCAAGACCTATTTGCCAGAAAGTCCAACGGTTTCATCCGGATAGACAAAGAATCATTCAAGATGATGTAGACAAGTTACTTGCAGCCGAATTTATTAGGGAGGTTGAATATCCAAACTGGTTGGCAAACGTGGTTGTAGTCCCAAAAAAAAAAAGGGAAATGGCGAGTTTGCGTCAATTACACTAACCTCAACGACGCTTACCCTAAGGATAACTTTCTCCTACGGCGAATAAACCAAATAATGGACTCCACCACCAGATAAGGAATGCTCTCTTTCCTGGATGCCTTTTTCGGGTACCATTAGATTCCCATGTACCCACCAGATGAAGAAAAAATTGTCTTCATAACACCACACGGACACTATGGCTACAAAGTCATGTCGTTTGGACTGAAAAACGCCAAAGCCACTTACCAAAGGCTGATGACTAAAATCTTCAAACCTCTAATCGGGCACATGGTGGAGGTATACATTGATGACATCGTGGTTAAAAGCAGAACCAGAGGCGAACATGACCAACACTTAGAAGAATTCTTTCACTTGTTGAGAAAGTACAACATGAAGCTCAATCCGTCCAAGTGTGCTTTTAGGGTGAGCGCAGGCAAGTTCTTGGGGTTTATGGTCACTCAAAGGGGGATAGAGGTCAATCCGGATCAAATCAGAGTTGTCATGGAGACATCCGTCCAGAGCAACAAGAAAGAGCTACAACACCTCATTGGTAGACTCGTTGCACTAAGACGCTTCATAGCCCGATTTATAGACAAACTAAGGCCCTTCTTCCTTATGCTAAAGGGAGTCGGCACGCTAGGATGGACGGAAGACTGTCAGTCCGCATTTGAAGTGATCAAACATTATCTCACACAACCGCCCATCCTGAGCAGCCCTCAGCCCGACAAGCAGTTATACATGTACTTAACAGTTTTTACTTGGGCGGTCAGTGTTGTTTTGTTTCGCTGCATATCAGATAAAGAGCAAAGACTCGTCTACTATATCAACAAAGCAATGGTAGATGCAGAAACCAGATACTCGAAGATGGAGCAAACGACCTTAGCCTTGAGAAGCGCTGCTCAGAAACTTCGTCCCTATTTCCAGGCCCATCCAATAGTCGTGCTCACCAACCAGCCCTTCAGAAGTATTTTTCACAAACCTGATCTATCAGGAAGGATGTTGAAGTAGGCCATAGAATTGAGTGCGAACGGAATCGAATATCAGCCCAGGTTGTCCATAAAAGGATAAGTCATGGCTGATTTCATAGCAGAGATCCCCCAGCAACCCCCTTGATTCATAGAACCCAGCAAAGAGGAATGGTGTACTTTACACATCGATAAAGCCTCCCGAACCTCGAGATCCGAAATAGGCCTCCTCTTACAATCGCCAACTAGGGAGCAGTTGGAACAAACCATCCGACTCGGGTTTCCAGCATCCAACAATGAAGCCAAATACGAGGCCATCCTGTCCAGGTTGAACCTTACACTTGCACTCTCAGCTTCCAAGCTCGAAATCTACAGTGACTCTCAACTCGTCGTTAGGCATGTCCAAGGGGAATACGAAGCCAAAGATGGACGCATGACTCAGTACTTAACTAAAGTACAAGATACCCTGAATCAGTTGAACAAATGGGCTATCAAGAGGATTCCCCGCACAGAAAACGTATAAGTCGATGCCTTGGTTGGAGTAGCAACTACACTCCCCGTGAAAGAGGCAATATTATTTTTTGTCCACCTCCAGTCCACTTTCTCGATTGCAGTCACACCTCTCTACAGCGCCAGGGAAGAAAACATAAAGTGGACGCGTGAAATTGAGAACTACCTCCGGATAGGAGATCTGCCCGAAGAGAGGAAGCATGCGCATAAGGTCCGAATGCAGGCTGCCCACTTCACCTTGATTAGAGACCGCCTCTACAAGCGATCCTTTAGAGGTCCGTTCCTTAGATGCTTAGACAGTACGGAAGCTCAGTATGTGTTAGCAGAGTTGCATGAAGGCATATGCAACAATCACACAGGAGAACGATCCCTAGCACACCGTGCCCACTCGTAGGGATACTATTAGCCCACCATGAAGCAAGATGCGGAAGGCTATGTCAAGAAGTATGACCGGTGCCAAAGACATGCACCCATTCCATGCATGTCATCCGAAGTTCTCAACCCAATAACGAAGCCTTGGCCATTCGCATAGTGGGGGGTGGACATAGTGGGGCCCCTACCTATCGCAGCCGCTCAAAAGAAATTCCTATTTGTGGCCACCGACTACTTTAACAAGTGGATAGAGGTAGAAGCTTATGCCAACATCAATGATAAGGACATCTATAAGTTTGTTTGGAAAAGCATCATCTGTCAGTTCAGAATTCCACAAGCAATTATAGCTGATAATGGGCTGCAGTTTAACAACGTCGTGTTCATAACTTTTTGTTTGGAGCTAAAAAGAAAAAATTAATACTCCACACCGCAATACCCTCAGAGCAACGGGCAAGGAGAAGCAACGAACAAAACCCTGTTGTCCACGCTGAACAAAAGGCTGAAGAAAGCCAAAGGAAAGTGGGTGAAAGAGTTGTCCGACATTCTATGGGCCTAATAGACAACACCTAGATGACCAACGGGAAACACTCCATTCGCTCTCGCATACGGAATAGAAGCAGTCATCCCCATAGAGATAGGCATGCCCACAGCCTGAACCACCGTGTAGGGTAAAAAAAACGAAAGTCAAGAGCTTGAAAGACACCTGTATTGGGCAAACGAAGTGAGAGAGAGCGCGACCATCCGGATGGCCTCCTATCAACAAAGAGTTGCTACCTACTACAACCGGAAATTCCGACCTCGTGCATTTAAGGTTGGGACTCTAGTTCTCAGAAAAGTCTTTGAAAATACAACTAAAAATGGAGCTGGGAAGCTCCAAGCAAATTAGGAAGGACCCTACGTTGTCTCAAAGGTCAGTGAATCTAAGGCTTACCATTTACAGAGGTTGGACGAAACACCCTTACTTCGTCCATGGAATATATCTAATCTAAAACAATACTATCAGTAAAGGAAAAATGAGGGAAATCTGCAATAGGGACAATGAAATGTTGCATTTGCACTCATAAGCATGAAATTGTTCTTTACAAAGTGTAAGTCGGATAAATCACGGCGAAGTATATACTACTTGGTAATGAAGAAAAATATGTGTTATGACTCACCCAAAGAGTCGAACACGGGAAGAATCCATCTCATCAGGAAGAATCGTCGGGTGTTTCGCCTTCATCATCGGAAAGGAAGGAGAGAATGTCCTAGATAATTTCGTTATTCTTCATACAACATCGGTAGCCGAAGAAGTACATCTCATCCACTTACTTTTGGTACTCCATCTCCAGCTCCTTTTTCTGAGCCACGAACCTAGCCTAAAGCTCCTTCATCTCCCTCTTTTGAGCCACGAACCCAACCCAAGGCTCCTCCATCTCCTTCTTTAGTTGGGCATTCTCCTATTCGGATTCTTTGAGTTTGGCCTCTGCGATTCTACCCTCCCCTCTCAGCTTGTCCGCTTCAGCACGGATCGTTTCATTCTCCCGTTCTGCCAGCTTCAAGGCCTCTGCTTCCTCTACGACAGCCTTCTGAGCGGCGGCGAGATCTCTCTCCACTCGCTCCGACTTTGTACGAAGCTCTTCATTGCTACTCATACTGTGGGAAATGAAAGTCTCTCATAGCTTCAGCAACCTCCAGCCGCTCAAAAAGTAAAGCACGTTAACGCACCATGTTATGGACTCCGACCACCACCTGAAGGCAATGACGAAAACAAAATTAAGACCGGATACCAGAGTTCACATTATCATAAAAGGAGGAAAGCATAAAAAATTACCACTTTCGCAATCTCCTGAACCGTGCAATCCTGCAGTTGCTGAATAAGGGAAACGACAGACTCAGGCGTGCCGAATGGGAACCAGGTTGTGACGAAAACAGGAGGGTCACCGCCCATATTCACTAGATCTGCTTAGTAAGAGAGAAGAAGTCCGATATCTTTGTCGAAGGCGGCTTAGCATTGGTGAAGCATGGTACTCACCTCAGCATATCCATTATTTCCTCCCAACTGGGAGGAGGAACGGAAACGGAGGCATCCTTCTAATCCAAATACTCCTCGACTAGAGCCGGACCTCCAGGTATCCCATCCTGAGCCGAGTAAGTCTCCTTCCCAACAGTCGGCACTCTACTAGACCCTGCAGCATCCGGTGGAGGCACTGGCATCGGGAAAACATCTTTCATGGGCTCCTCCTGAACCCCCTCCGGACGGATTCTTTTGGCTGGGCAAGCAACCACTTCAATAGCTTCATGTAGGTGTTTGTGATGCCTCTCCTTGAAGTCAGCCCTCAAGTCAGTCGCCATGCCTTCCTCTACCTCCGGCTTGTTTATGATGTCGAGTGCTATAGGCTCGGGTTCGGAATGGCGATCGCCCAAATCACTTTGTTCAAAGTTCGAAAGGCCCGAGTCACCTTCTGAATTCGAAACGGAACTATCCGCTGAAGTAGATGAGGAGGAAGTAGAAGCGGAAGGCGAGCTAGGGACCGAATTCGATACCTTAACTGATTTTGCACTAGACTTCTTCTTCTTAGCCGGAGGATAGGCCATGGAAGATGAAGCCCGACCCTTTTCACCTGGAGCCCTTCTTAGCTTCCCCTCTTGCCTCTTCTACTCCCTTTGGTCGAGGCGCTCCTAGCGAGCTTTAGCGTTTGCCTTGCGTGCTTCTTCGTAGAATGGGAGATCTTTCAAGACGTAATGCTTCCTAGGCATCACAACTTTCGGGAGCCACCTGGGAATGATGGGAAAAACATACGGCTAGGGTTCTCGGATAACTGCAAACAGGTTCCGAGCAGATAGAAGCGTCTAGTGGTTCTTTTTGTTTGAGGTGATCTCGAACAGCTTGTTCAAATGGACAAACGAAACTTTCTCCACCCACTCCACCAGACAACATCTTCTTTCCTTATCTGCACCAACCAAAACAGAAAATGTTGATATTAAAACAATATCAGTTCAACATAAAAAGACAAGGGAATGAGCGCTCAAGGCCATCCCTACTAGGAATTTTCAGCGAAAAGTTTGGGCAAAAGTCCCTTTCCGGATGCTCGATTAAGCCAACCCATGGTCCCCGGACCAAGACATGCCATTTGGCTCTACCCCTATTCGAATCGGGAAGATCAGTCACCAATTGGAGGGATGGGATATGGGAAAACATGCTGAAGATACCTTTTAGCCCTTCTTAATAGAATAGATGAAATGGACCTCTAATAGGGAAAGGTCCAAATGGAAGAGAATATTCAAGATGCTACATCCCTTCAACACCCGGATGATGTTAGGATGAATGTTGGCAGGAGGAATTTGGGTGTAATGCAAGAATTGCTTTAAGAGAGACGAGAAAGGAAAGAGGAGCCCCACGTTGAGTTGTTCCTTGCTAAAAAAAATGGCACCCTGAGCTACTTTCTCAGTGGACGTCGAATCTCCATCCACTAAGTGAACGGAGACACCATTCGAAATGCAAAAGCACTCGCGGAATTCCCACTCATTAAAGAGCTCAGCAGGCTTCTCCAAACTAGGGCATGTGGAACTTGCGCCTGCCCAGCCACCCTTCCTGCCTTTGCCAATCACACTGGTTGAGGCGATGTTCTTTTTCGCAGACATCTTAGAGCAATGGGCCTAGTTGGACCTACATGGCACAATGCCGAAAGTTAGAAAGTAGCTACCTAACCCTACCACCAAAAGACAGTACCCCAAGACATTCAACGAGCTGTCATGCCAAACTTAGAGCCTGCCCTGTTCAAGGCAGCCAACTCCGCTCATCAGTCCTCAATCCTAGTCGAGGATTTTCCCACTATGACACCCTAAACAAACGAAAGAAGGGTAGACGACAAGCAAACTCAACAAAACCTTAAAACACAAAAGCGGCAAAACCTAACCCTAATAGGGGTTAGCAGGACACGCCACTAACGAAACCTGCTACCTTAGAAAAGTCACAAACCCGCTTCTATAGGCCTCAGAACAGCCACTTTGCAGCCAATTGGAATTCCTGGGCGCCAAAATAATCCTCAACCGCAAACCAACAACACAATCAAGAAAAAAACAAGAAAATCATGGGCAATAGAGAAGAAGGGCGAACGTACCTAGAAAATACTTTCAGCAAGTGGCAAAGACGATCCACAAGTGTCAAGAAAAGCCAATCGAAAAATCGTCAGAGAAGAAATGTTGTAGCACAAAAATAGTAATCGATGCCTAGATGTGAGAAATGCAGAGCAAATGGGAGACAAAAGGCAACTTTGAAGTAGAAACGACAAAGAGATGCACTTCCTAGGGATTAATTCCCTATTTATAGGGACAGACCCCTTAGGAACCCCAAACGACAAGGCCCCCAAAAACGCACCATTCGGGGCAACATGCCGCCTGGCAGCAACTTCAATAACGGTGCCCCTCCTTAAATGCCCCCCGGATGCCACGTGTCATGCGACCATTGAAAATTTTTGAAAAATATTTTAACCCATCTTTTTTGTCCTGACGAAACGATAAGATTAAAATAAGGCATTGTAGGGGTTTCCCCGTGTGGCCACGTGGCAGGCCACCTTTGCTACACGTGGCAGGCCACCTTTGCTACACGTGGCATCCTTCTATCTCTATCTGGACAAGCATAACCAGATTGAAATGTCCAATCCGACCTATGAGTATCAGTAATCGGTTCCATTATGTTCCTCTAAGACTGTACGATGTATTCCGAATAGGTTTCCTGACCCACTCCCACGAGCAATCATTATCCTCATGCCAGAAGTACGCTCGATGGGACGTCACCTTGTCTCCGCAGGTGACCTACTACACGCTGCACCATACTGCCTGCAAACTGAGGTGACAAGTGAACCATTCTGTCATCAACTATGTTGTCATCATGATTGCAAAATTCAAGAAGCCACCTTAATACAGATATGACACCGTTCCAGACACTATAAAAGCCCTCCTCCAACCCAAAATCAAGGTATGCGCACAATATAGACTCCTTCTTTAGCTCCAAAAAGAGGGCAATCTCTCGAGTTGACATTAATCATCTGACCTGGGCTTCGGAGGGTCTATCTGGACAACTTGTCCGGACATATTTTGCAGGGAAGAAGGGAGAAGCACCACTCCCAATTGGCTAGGCTTCAACATAATATGGTTAGTAGGAAATATGAGCTTCAAAAGCTTACACTCAATATTAATAATTTCATTACATATTAATAGTTTATACAATATTGATATCATGGCATAAACTTTGTATAATATTGATTTTAAGTATGGATATATCATCTATATATTTATATTGACATAAACTTTGTACAACATTGATTGTAAGTATGAATATATCATGTATAATATTGATTCTTTGGTTGTAGTAATTCCTTAAGTGTAATTTGATATATGTTATAAAATATTTTAATTGATCACTTGACAGAAAGATTTAAGATACAATGATCATATATAGAAATAATCTTGAGAGGTTGATAACATTTACTTCAATAGATTATGGATATCAATTTATAGGGGGCTTATATAAAGTGGATAGTAGATCAAAAACTCGAGTTTAGTATTTCATTTTAGTATCATAGGATATTGGAGTGTAGTTGACTTTTTCTATGGAATGTAAGTCAACTTCAACATTAAATTTTGAGGGAGTCAATATTTTCCTATGGGTTCAAATGGTTCTTGCTTGAATTCATATTTTTTGGTGACACATTATATGAGGGATTTTAGGTTCTTTATTCATAAGTGTGCATAAAGGCATTTTGGTATACATAAGGTTGCACAAAAGCTTATGAATGATCTTTTTAGATTAGGCTAAACAATTAATTAAAGTCTAAACAGATTAATTAATTAATTGAAACTTAATAGTACTAATCAATTAATTAGGACCAATAGACTATATTAAGTGACCTACACCAAGACGAACTCATGTCACTTAACTTTACGAGGAAGCCTATATAAACCCCCTTAAGGGTTTAGGGTAGCCCACTCTTTGTCATTTAGTTTTTTAGAGAGCATAACTCTAGCCTCCAACCACTTCAAAGAGGAATCCACCTTCTTTGCATGCTAAAATCCAGAAAAAAGAGTCATCAAGTGGAAGATGTAACAATAAATGGATTTATTATTTGTAATATGATTTTAGTTTCCATTTTTGGTTTATCCTTTTCATGAATTAAATTATCATAACTTTTAGGCCTAACATCTCTTGCATTACACATGACTTGGGTGTATCAGGAGTTGTACCAAAGATTTAAATCATAGGTTCCATGTAAGTAGATGAGTTGTTCATAACTAGTTCATAAACTTAAGCAATTCATTTGATGTAGTATAAGTTAAGATAAATCTCTTAAAAGCATGATGTGATGCAACAAATTTTAGAGTTTATTATTATTTAATAAAGTTCCAATTTCACTTTTATCTATCATCATTCCATGCGTTGTATTTTTTATCAGTATTCTAGCTTGCATCTCTTGTAATGTATATGATTTGGCTACATTAAGAGTTACATGGAAGATCCAAGTCATGTGTTCTTTGCAAGTAGATTACTTGTTCACAGCCAATTCGTGGGCCTAAGCAACCCATTAGAGATTGTAGTGCATTACCTCCCTATTGGAGGAATGGTTGGTCTTGGTCATCAGGATAGGATTCTCATAGTGAGTACACTAGTGTATATAGTTACACATTGAACAAGACCTATGACCATTCATGACATAAGATATTAGATATTCATGACTTCACTAAATTATTATGTTGTATTGTCTCTCAACTTAGAAAGAATATTGAACTTGTGCCTAAGTTAATAGTGGCTTTGACTTACATGTGAGATTCTAATTGATCATATATTCCTTATGGATTAGGTCACTATCGATGGAAGCTAGTAGTAATAAGTATTTTCAATAGAGGCACTGTGATATCTCATAAGAATGAAAAAATGTGTCCCTTTGAGTGATCTAAAGAAGGTGTGTTCATGTAATTAAACTGGTCATGGTAATTTCTTAAGTGGAATTTGAAATATGCTCTTTGTGAGTTAGATTATGTTAGTTGATCACATAATAGGATTATCTTTAACTCAATTGGAGAGGTAATCTTGATGGGTTGATAACATTACCTTGTTAGATTATAAATAGGGTAATGCTATCAACCTTTAAGTGATGGTCTGGATTTTGCACTCAAGGGTTTGATCTACACTGTGTACTTCATCTTACGCACTAAAGGGATAAGCCTAAATTGGGCACTTCTCTTAGGTATTCCAAAAATTGCACACTTCTTAAAGTGCACTAAGATGGAAGCGCACCATACCACCCTATCCTGCATAGTGCTCATAGAACCAAGAACCATAAGAGCGTTATTGTTTATCAACACGCCTAGAGCACATCAACTACCTTCAGTGCATGATTTTTTTCAAGAATGTAGTGCACCTCCCCAATAATAAAGTGCACTCTCTCCTTTAACTATGCAATGCACCCTAAATAGCTTATATCTTAACACATTGCCTTGATCACTCCATCTTGCACACATGCCTTATCTTCCAATCATTGCACACTCATCAAGGTTGCATACCAAATAACGCCCCTATAAGTCTCATTGATCCATCATTACCCCCATGTTACTACATTGAAAGGACAAAAAGTATAAGTATTCACTCTATACAGACATTTCTTGATTGATGGTTGCGTTGACACACTAGGCCACCAGCATGGGCAAGAGGCTTAGCTAACAAGGGACTAATTTAGAGTAGTATGGGAGGATGGTGATTTCTACCTATAAATATGGGAACTTTAAATAAACAAAATGAAAAAAAAATGATCGATAGAGAAATAAATTAGATTGATTTAGTGTTTCTTTTCCATTTTTGTAACCTTTTTTTTTTGGTTAAAATTTAATGAGTATTTTACTTTCAATTTTTATGTTTCTATTTCTATTTTATAGGTTTTTTTTCCTTTTAGGTCTTTCTTGCTTCAAATGGTGAAAGAAACTAAGTTCTTCATATCTTAATTTAGTTTATCATTGGCTTGGTTGTTGTTCGTTGAAAAAAACCTTCCTTAGGCCAATGGTTACTTAGACTACATAGAATTTTTACTGAAGTTGCTATCAAAGTGCTTCTCTAAGTGTGAAATATGGTTTGTTGCCATCAGGGGATACTATTCTCATTAAACACAAGTTAGGGTGTAATTTAAGGTTTTTGCTCAGTGCGTTATTAGTGATAGTGTCCCTTACTTATCTACTCTATGTGCATAAAGTCCTAGAAATGTGCAAAATGTCTTTAGTCCTATAAAATTGTCACAAAATGCATCAAAATGAATCTTTCTAAGACATTAACGAAGAAACTAAAAGAATGACCTATCATAATTGCCTCAAACACACTAAAATTGGCTTTTGGAGAGCTATCCCAATGTATAATTTGAGTTCTCATCAGTGCCCAACACTTGTCTAAAGATAAAAGTAGATAAGTTAGAATCAAGATCAGAAGTTTATCAGTTTGCAGGCTATCCATAAGGAACTAAGGGTTATTACTTTTAGAGTTAAGTTAATAAGAAGGTGTTTATCAGTACAAATGTCAGATTTCAAGAAAATGACTGATGAATAATAAGTCTAGGAATGAGGTCAATTTGAAAACACTAGAAGAGACTCCTTATAACAGCAAAGAAAATATGGATCCAATACCAACCATTCTCGTTTCTACTACACTATGTCTATAACCAGATCAATTCATGTATTTGGGAAAGTCTTTCAGGGCCACTCCAAAGAAATATGAGATCAATCTCACACAATGCAATAAACGATTGTATTTGGGAAAGTCTTTTGGGTCCACTCTAAAGAAGCATGAGATCAATTCATGACTTCTTAAATTTAACTCTTAAAATTGACTTTGATTTCTTTGGAAGGATACTTTGTCATGCCCAAATATTATATCCACATTCCTTATTTGATTAAAATCATTATATTTGTTTCCTGAAGTGAGTGGGTGCATAATATTGAATCATTGATTAAGCATAACTTTCATACTCTTTCCAAGATTCATTCTCTTAACTATAAGTTGCTCTCTTGCAACATTTGAAAACACCCCCAAAGTGGATTCAAAGGGAAACATCAATGAAAAGAAAAGGAAAAATCAATATTAATCATGGTGTGCAATGCCTCCACTTTCAAAACAAAAACAAAAATAAAAAAAAATGAAAAATGAAGTTAAATTAAGGAGAAGTCAAGTTGTGTTGTATGTAGATCAACAAGGTCGTGTTAAACAGAAATCTGGCGATCTTAGATCAAATGACTGGATGTGTTCTTTAATTTGACCAAAGACATGATTGGATCTCTTCTAAGTGATCAATTTCAAAATATAGGACTAGACAATAAGTCGTATCCCCTTGAACATCAATACTTATGTTTCTATGTTGGTCATCTTATACATTAATGGTTATGCATTCGGTTTCAAATTTCAAATTATGATTAATTTTAACCTTTGAACTTGAAACCTCATTCTTGATGGATTAATGTATATTATCTAAAGTAACTCATTTGACTTATTACCGATTGAACTAATTTTGAAAGTTTTTGAATATAATGATTTGCCTAAGTGGTTTTTCATTGTGTTTCTTGCGTCATTGTTGGTTATCACTTGTTTCAAATTAATTATACTTAGATTCCTAGTTCACTTGGCTTGCTTGTTTTTTCTTCTTGAACTAGCATGAAGGATCAAGTGCTCGTGCGTTGCTCCCAATTCTCAAGCACTCCTTATGCTCGAGTGCTATGAGTTGTATCTAGTGTCACTTCGAGCATTCATGATTCTCAAGCGCTAATATGCATCAAGCAGTCCTATATGCTATATAAGGGTTATCTAGTGCATCTTATTCATTTCAATCGTTTCTATTTCTTTTTTAGCACTCTGAGTTATTGTTTCTTTGCCTTTTGAGGTCATTTCACTTCATATTTTCCATTTTTGTTCATATAGTATTGTTCTATGCATCAAGTTTAGTATTTCAAGTAGTTTAGTTTTTCTTTGGATTTTCTTCGATTTTTTTGTAGGTCGTGTCCTTTTATATTCCTATACTTATTTATGGTTAGTTGTAGACGTTAAAGGAAGGCGACCCCTCCTAGATCACCTAAGCTCGTCCAAGGCATCCTACTCTAAGGCTCTTTTGACCTGGATGTTTTCCCAATGGAGCGCTTCCACTATCAAGAGTCGTGTGATCATTGTTACACATCTTTTTGTAATCATCATGTCGAGGTCAAGATTATCGTTGACCTCCAACCTTTCTAGGACATTGTTATCTCTACCATCGTCAGAGAATAAGGTTGGGAGACTTTTTTCTCCTTTCAGGGGACTTACTATCCCCATCTTGTTCACATGGTCCATGCAAACATACATTTTGTAGTGGTTGGAGCCACCTTTTGGATGACTATATATGAACATTCATTCCTTGTCACTTTTTGCTCTATCCAGCATGTTCTTAGCATGCCAAGACTTGAGGCACACATTCTTTCCTTTTCCTCGGAGGTTCAGACTCTCACTTCAAGGGAGCTTGACTCCATTTCGACTTCTTTTTTTAACACTTCTTACCAATTTTTCTTTTTTACATTCCAATTGTTGGCTTCTCTAAGCTAACATGGTTGCTTACTACTTTTTTCACTTACTCATTCTACCTGTCTACTCACCGCACCCAAATCTGTTAGTCATCTATTTGCTTCATACATGTCATTCTCTCAGTCCATTAGTTTCACATTAGTTAGGTCATCCTAGATACAATTACTTCTCTTCATGATCCATCTTTCAAATGAGGCACTCTCCCTTTTGCCTTCCTCATTTCTCAAATTCTTGAGGATGTAGGATTTGAGATCGACCTTGCACTGGAGTTCCAAGTTACCAATGCCCTTCTGATTCATGTTTAGGGTCCAATGGCACCTCTAACTCATGGACCACAGGATGCAGGCTAGTATGCAAATCAAGAGGCAATTGTTGAGGAGGATAAGATTCGAGCTATGGAGTAAGGTGGAGTTCCAGAAGGAAACTATCTAAAGCCTGCTCCAAGAACTTACTCGAGTCAAAGTCATACAATTTCTTCATGAGTTACACACAAGGCATCTTCATCCACCGACCCGACCGCCCATGAAACTTAGAATTCCATGGCTAGTCTCCATCAAAAGATGGACTCTGAAGACCTTTATCTTCAAGAGATTAGGAAATAGCTTGACTACATTATCTCCTGGATCCACTCTCAAGGCACTTCGAGTACTACCTCTCTGCTGCCACCTAATGCATAGTTGTTTATTGATTATTTTTTTATATTTGTTGATCTATATTTATTTATTATCTGCATATCTTTGTATCCAGAATCATATTATATATATATATATGTATGTATGTATTTATGTATGTATGATGCTCATATTTCTCTTTATCTCTTGTGTGCTTTGCCTTTTTTATGACAAAAAGAAGATCATTGAATATTTAACTCACTTAAATAGAGGAAGCATAAACATAAAATACAAATAATTAAGAAAAGATAAAGAAAATCCTTGACAAATAGGAAGGGTTACTAGTTTTTACCATTTGTTAATTATTTAATTATTAAGGGAAATTAATTGAAATATTGGAGGAAATTAAACTTGAGACATTAGAGCAAGCCAAATCAATTGATGAAAGCATAACTTAGAAAGTTTCAAGAGATACTTGACATGAATGTTTCTTACAAGAAATTTCTATTTAAATTGTTTATCTCTTTAAAACTATTCTCAATCATAGAAGCTTATTCTCATAATTTTCACTGCCTATTTTCTAGTTGGAGATAGACCTTTAGGTATCTTAGTTGATCTATTTTATCTTATCTAGCTTCTATTATATTCCTCCCAAGCTTTTCTTTGTACCTTAGTGTCACTATAGGAATTTATTCCTTTATCATGCTTTCACAAGACATTAAGCAAAATATATAACTATCCTATTTTGCTTTCTCGATATTATTTTATCTCTCACACTGTTTTATCTTTGGTATAACTTTTTGTATGTGTCTAGGTTACAAGATTGGAAGATAAATACTACAAAGTGATGCAATGCATTCCCTTAATTTAATTTTGATTAAGCGTTAATGTGTGTTATGTAAACTTTGTTATGAGAGTTCGGGTTGATTTATGTAATAATGTTTTGTCACATAATTGTCAAAGGGGAAAATTTTTAAGACGAGTCTTATTTATGTGTTGGCAATTTTGTTCCTCTTTATATTTAGCCATAGAATTCTTTTTAAATAGTGACTTGCTCTCCAGTGAAGATCAAGTGATGTTGTATGTCTAACCAGGAAGTCACAAGCACGTCTAAAAAGGTTTGACTTATGGCAAATTAGGCTTTGTTGAAGTATTAAGAGGATTGGTTTTATTTTGAACTTAAAATGATTTAAATTAACTTTTGAAATAGAACAAGACTGCTCAAGCAGCCTAGAGCACTTAGGATCACTCAAGCGAGCCATATTGCTAAATTGCCTGAGGTGCTCAAGTGGTGGGTAAGTTGGCTCAATTGATCATACAGATTCTATCAAGATTTTTTCACACAAATTTGATTTAGAATTCTTCCTAAATCGAAATTCTTTGGGCTTTTGCCTATAAATACCTTCCTAATAACCCCTTGAGGGTTAGAGATTGAAGAAAGAAATAAAAAAGATCGTATAGAGATTTTGGAGATTAGTTAGAGATCTCATATTATTTTGAGAGGGTTTCATTGAGAAGATTGTTTTAGAGATCCTAGAGAGAAAGTCTAAAGTGTCACACTATTCACGATATTTCATTCAAGGATTAGATCTTTGAATCTTGGTTTGAAGACCTTCATCCTTTTGACAAGGCTAAAGTGATCCAATGGAGCAATTGAAGGTTACTGCATCAAGGACGTGAATCAAGTTATAGGTATTGGAGAGTAAGTCTTTAGGGTAAAGTGGCCAAGTAAATCTGTGTAATTTGATTTCATATAGTGGATTTAGATTAGTAGATCTTAGATCTCATAGTTTTTTATCTCCACAATTAGTGTGGGATTTTTCCACTTAAAAATCTTGTGTTTCATTGCTTATATCTTTTATATTTGATATTTTGTTTGAATTGTCTATAATTAATAGAATTGATTATCCTTAACATCTCATAAGGTAAAAAAAAAATTAAGTATAACATATAAATCTTTATTGAAAATTTTCAAATCACCCATTCCTTGCCCCCTCCCCTCCCCTCCCCCTAACTTATCCCTATTGGACTTTCAATTCTTCACAATGCTATGTACTAAAGAAAATATTTGTTTTACAAGGGCATAGTGAGTAGATATTAGTCACTATAATCCTATAAGGGGTATTTATAGGATTCCTACTAGCTTGAGTGACCTAAGTCCATCTTGGGCTTGGGTCACTTAATATAATTCAAAAAAGGTCTCAATTGATTAATTAACCTAATAGGGCTCCAATTAATCAATTAAACCAGTCTAAAGATATTGTTCATTGCTTCTTATGCAACCTTATGTGATTAGCAAAACACCCTTATCACATAAGTGAACTAAGAACTGATCCAACCCTCACAAATTGTGTTATCAAGGCGTATAAGATTAAATAGGGACCATTAGAACCTCTAAGATAGTATTGACTCTCTCAAAATTCAATTCTGAAGCTAGCTCAATATTACATTAAAGAAAGTCAACTCCACTCTCTATATATTACAATTAGACACTAAGTGCTCAAGTCCATGGCATGTTATCCATTGTATGCAGTCTCCCCATGAACTAGTGTTCCTAATCTAACAAAATGAAAGTTATCAAAGTCTCAAGATAACTTTTACCATCCTTGAGTTACAAATCCATTTATTGTGTGATAAATTGACCGGTCTTGGTTCACCAAGAGCTAATGTTAAGTTTCACTTAAATAATTACTATGGCAATAGTTTACTTGAGCACACATCCTTACGATCATCCAAGAGAACATACTATCTCAATCCAATGAGATATCATGGTGTCTCTATTGATAATAACCATTGCTAGCAGCTTCCACTAACAATGACCTAATATAGGAAATATATGATCATTTTAGGATTTCACCCATAGGTCAAAGCTACTACTAACTTTGGCATAAGCTTAGTATTTTGGGAAATAATATAACATAGCAATTTAGTGAAGTCATGATTTCACCCATAGTTTACTTGAGCACACATCCTTACTATCATCCAAGAGAACATACTATCTCAATCCAATAAGATATCATGGTGTCTCTATTGATAATAACCATTGCTAGCAGCTTCCACTAACAATGACCTAATATAGGAAATATATGATCATTTTAGGATTTCACCTATAGGTCAAAGCTACTACTAACTTTGGCACAAGCTCAGTATTTTGGGAAATAATATAACATAGCAATTTAGTGAAGTCATGACTACCTGATAGTCTTATGTCGATTCAACAATACCAACATTGGTTTTGTTGTTTATGCTTACTATATTATGTTATAAGAACAATGCCAAATTCGATTGTGATAAAATTTAAAAATCAAAGATTTTATGCTTAACTTAATATAATAAAATCAACTTGGGAATCATATTAAAATGTTTAGCAATTGAATTCAATAGATCACAATCCATTTTTTCCTCAAAACCATAATGAAATATCATTAAAAAAAATAACTAACAACTAGTATTGCAATTAGGCTATTTCCATAGGGAATCTATATGTTAATTACTAAGATTCAACCATATTTGTCTAAACCTTATTGCTTGTTTGCCAAATTAATAATTGAAAACTTTATTAAGGATGAATGAAGTTTATTAACGGTAGAAAGGTCCTCAAATTGAGATTAAATGAAATAAAATAGATGATCAAATGGATGAATTAATGACCTCGCATTCAATCTTTGCCTCAAATAAGATATCTTTTTTGGAAAATCAATTTGCACTCTTTAGAGTTTAGGATTTCAAGAGTATTAAAACCTAATTCATCTTAGGATTGTAAATCAACATTTTTCATATGCGTCCTCACTAAATGACAAGACTTGCTTTTTATCGTGAAAAACTTATTTTCAAAAAAAATTAAAGTTGTCACTTATTTTTGTTTAATTTTAAATGGAAAATAAAATAAGAAATAAAACCCTAAAGCGACCTTTTTTTTAGAAAAGCAAAATCTGTGAAAATTGAATTTAGATCTAGGGGTCAAGTTACTTATTAGGAAGGTACCATAGGGTAACACCCCTCTAAGCCCTAAAAAGGTTTCTACTAA
This sequence comes from Vitis riparia, assembly GCF_004353265.1. NCBI lineage: Eukaryota > Viridiplantae > Streptophyta > Magnoliopsida > Vitales > Vitaceae > Vitis > Vitis riparia. The sequence continues at coordinate 9,074,105 of NC_048439.1, read as the reverse complement.
ATAAGTGGAAGGAACTAAGGCAATTGACTAATAAACTATGGATACCAAGAGATCATAATAGAAATATACAACAAAGCAAGGTGATGAAGAGCAAGAAACTAATGAGTATATGGGCTATGTATATCAAAAAACCAAACGATCGAGGTCAAACAAGTAAAACTCATCCGAAAGCATAACATGCATATCAAAGGTATCAAACATTCAAATAAGGTAGGGAGCGTACCTCAATATTGCCTAAAATAGCGGTAACACACTTGCATAAGAAAGAATGGGTTAGTGTTCACGTATAAGAAGTGATATGACACCAAAACAAGCATCAACCAATATATACCAAATATACACAACCTAAAACATGATCAAAATTGACTAAACTAACATTCAAATGGACTACTTTTCACTAAGCATGTAAAGGAGTTTGAATAAGAATGCAAACATATGCTTGGAAAATAAATTTATTTAAAATAGTCAAAAGGGGATTGTGCTATAAAGGAGAACTTGTCTAAAATGAACAAAATGTCTATAATAAAAACTAAGAGCCAAAGAAAGCTAAAAACATATCAAAATGGACTAATTCAACAAGTTATGCAAAAGATACAGAAATAGGACTACAAACAATTGAGCATTTGCAAAATAAATCTATTTAAAAGTATTAGAAACGTGATAAAAATCAAAGAAAATATATATATATTTAAATGTGTGTGTGTGTGTGTGTGTGTGTGTGTGTGTGTGTGTGTGTGACTACAACACATTTAAAAAGCCCAAAGAGCTTAAACATGCACCATATAACGTAGATTTCAAAGAACATTTCACAACTCAAAATCAAGGCAGCACAACAAACACTAAAAATATTAAATTAATTCATAAGCTTAACAAAAGATTTCTAAGCAAGGTCAATGCTCCAGGCTTATTTAAGAACTCTATAATACATAAAATAAAATAAAATAAAATAAATCTCAAAATTAATTAAAAACCAAAGAATTGGGACTATTTGCAAAAAAAAAAAATGGAATGTAGAAACAAAACAACAATAGAACACTTGTAGAAACTATTTTATTCAATAAGCTTGGTAAGGAGTTTTTTAATAAAACGATAATTCTTTGACACATTGAAGACGTTCAAAACATAACTCAAGCCTCAAAAATATTTTAGAACAAACCAAAACTTCAAATTTGCAAAAACAACTTGAAGGTCAAAAATAGGACAGCAAAAAGTCAAAAGTTGGCAATTAAGATATGTGGGCTTTGATATAAGCTTAAATTAATTTTCATAAACTATTTTATATCCAACCCTCTAATAATCATGGAAAGAAACTCATAAGGGGTAGAGATAATCCCATTAATCTAAAATTTGAAAGAATAGTTCATTTCCTAAAATAAAAAAAATCTAAAAATCACAAATTAGGAAAAATGATTGATGTAAGTTAAGGAAGTGAGCCATAATTCAACTACAGGGCTTTCACTCCTTCACAACCCTCAAATGAGTATGATTTTGAGCTCACAAGATGTATGGAAGGTCAAATTAACACTCACATTTGAAAAATATGGCTAAAATGTACATGAAAGCATCATTGAAAATTAAGGTATACTCCTATGTAAATTCAAGCCATGTTTGCCAAAGCTAATGGCAACCATTAATGACAATAAAATGATCATAACATCAAGCCCGTAATGACTATAAAAGGGGATCACAAGAGCTAAACATGGCCTTCCAAAAATTAGTCTATAAAAGCTTTTGAAAATCACCAAAAAAAAAAAAACAAAAAACAAAAAACAAAACAAAAAAATAAAATAAAATAAAATAAGAGTGACTATCCATGTTCTCAAGCATGAGGGTAAACCAAAGTTCATAGTAAGGGACTTGATCTTTGGCTATGAGATTGGCCATTGAAAGATGCTTGAAATCCAATCAAAAAGGAAAAGAAATCGAGATTTTAAAATCAATTTTAAAGAAAAGGCAAAAGAAAGCAAGAAAATGCTATGAAAAAAAATTTTTCAAAGAGCATTTTCTAAAGAAAACTCATTTTGACAAAATATCAAGTATGTGGCTAGCTCTCATCTTTTATTTCAAAATCGGTCACAAAGTTTTTTCTAAATCTTAAAAAATAAAATCAAAAGAAATCCAAGGACCTCAAATCTAAAGTGTCTCATATCACAATTGAATTAATGAGCTTCAAAAAAGGAGAAAACTACCTAATAAAGAACAAAACCAAATTAAGCAAGGCTTGGAAAACAACTGAATAATGAATCGTATAAGAGAATAAGTGCCTCATTAAGTAATCAAAATGAACAGAGTGAAAAAAAAATCCAAAGAGGAAAAGAAAAACCCCAAAATCAAACATTTGGCCTTTTAATTTCCACAACCAATATACTCATCATCTCAAGAAATGGTAGATAGATGAAAATAATCTAAAAATAAGCACAAATTTTGAGTTAAAGAGAACTTACCCAAGTGTAGTCACCTGGCTTCTAGTATGCTAAAACCCCTACTCCACCAAAGCTTCTTCAAATCTCGAAGAATCTCTCCTTCTCTGGAAAAATTGGACAGAGTTTCCCTTCAAAAACCAAGAGAGAAGTCCCTTGAAAATGAGCTCTAAGACCCCTTTTTATAAGGCAAGGAAGGGTGAAGATTTTGATACATGATATCATATCCACCAAGGCTCAAATTCACTTTAAAACTCTCTTAAACTAAACCCAAATTAAAGAAAGTCTTAAACTAGGTTTAAGCCCTCAAAAACCCTCCAAAATGAGCCTAAGAAACCTATAAAAAAAAAAAGGTAAACAAGACATAAAGGGTTAAAATAAGGAAGAAAAAGACAAAACACGACAAACCAGTTGAGCTACCAGTTCAACTAGTTGCTAGACTTGTTGTTAGATTGATTGCAACCCATTACTTAGATTGGTTGAAGCAAAAAAAAAAGGTTCAGATGTGTCAATGAAGCCCACACAAGCTTCAAACACATTGAAACTTTGGGGAAACCTAAAGTACCACTAAAGTTAGATTGTGGATCCAAAAACTTCCTCTAAAGGGTCTCCAAAAGTGGTCTAAGAGTCAATATCAAAGTCAAGTAACAAACGGGTCACTAAGGAGTACAAGAACAAATAAGCAAAAGGATAATCATGAGTTTTTACTACAGGAAAGCATAAGACAAAGGGTAACAAGTAAGATAAATAGCATGTGCTATGAGAGGGGTAACAAGTGTAATAAATAACATGTGCTATAGGAATAAAATGAAGAGTCTATAAGGATCCAATCAAGACTTTGCAAATAAATGATCTACCAAATTCAACTAATCTTATTACTCAAACAAGCATTCATTAAATCCAAAATCATCATCTATGCCTTATCAAGAGGGACTTCTAGAGAATTCTCATTTAGATGATGAAATCCATGAAAATTAGAATGTGGATTAGAATTTATCTTAAAGAAATGCCTCTCAACTTCAATCTTCTCCTTAGAATACTCTTCCAAATGAAAAGGTTTTTAGTTACTAGACATGAAAGATTTGGCTTTGATCTTCATGTTTGATAGCTAGGAAAGTGATGGAAAGTGGAAGAAAGTATAGACATAATATAAGATAAAAGTAAATTGATTCAGATTAAAAAAAATGTAATAACCTTTTCCTATAGTCTAAAAATTCTGAAAAAAATAAATAATTGGAGCCAACAACCCTATTTATAATATCCTAGCAAAATTGTACTAAGTGACATCATCTATCCATCGTAACAACAATATTAAAGCCCAACTAACATAATCTAATCGTAAAAACCATAAGAGAATTAGAAATTAAGTTTTTACATCCCAAATCATAAATATTGAATCTTAGTATTGAAATGTTTTCAATTCCCCACAACCTATTGAAATACCCAATTCTGACAACACTCTCATTAGCAACACACTTACTCTAGTATCAAACCATTTCAATAAAATGGCATCAAATTATGTATCAAATCACCACTCCTTTATCAAGTTAACTAACAGCATTTGCCCCACTTTCTAAAATAGTCTGACACCTCTCTTTTGTACTGAAATTAAATTGACACTAGTTTGTTCATACTCCCTATTTAATCTGATATAGCCTTCTTTGTTGATTTAGCTTTAATACCTCCATAGCCTTTATCAAATCACTGTGACAAAAGAGTTTGTCATTGAAAACAATGTCTAAAATGATCTTGAAATGAACACTTCATTTTGATAAAATGCTTTCTCATCACAAAATTCTTTATTCGGTTGCCCAATTTCCTTCCTCTAACCTTTGTGATTCTTCTAAGTACAATTTATGACTTTTCAAACCCATTTTGCTGCATATTTACTTGAGATTTCTCATTAGCAATCAAACAGGAACACTAGCAAGAACATATGCAAAGTTGAGTAAGTTTTTCTTTGGTTTGTGGTGAAATGGCAGTTTAAATCATGAAAATCTCTATGATTTGAGCACAAATCATAAACCTATTTTGAAAAACTCACATTAACCATATGTATTACACTCTCATACAATAAATATATAACAATTAATCACCCCATGGCTAAATATCCACCAATATCAACCATCTACTTGGTAAATCAAAAGTGGTCCTAATTTTCCCTCCCTTGCCTATGTTTATGCTTGGTTGGAAAGTACTGAGGAAAGAAAAACTAATGCTAAGTAAAATGATTTATTTTTTTTTTTCATATTTGGTTGTATTATGTAAAATATCAAAAGAAAAATCAAATATAACAAAAATTAATTAAACATTTATTCATTTTCAAATTATTTAATTTTTATATCAAATAGTTAAAATAAGTTAAATGAATTTAAAATAACATATAAAAATAACTTGTTGACTTTTAATCTATTTTTTACTTCCCTTTTATTTTTTTCTTTATATTTTCTTTTTCTCGCATTTTCCCTTAAATCTTTTGGTAACCAAACATAGTTCATAAGTTTTATTTTTTATGTTTTGCCTTCTCATTGTAATTATCATCCAAAGTCTCTTTTTGCATGCATGCATATACAATATTTTGTTGTTTCCATTGAAACCTTTTCCCTAAAGTTTTACCAGCCTTCTTCAAGCATTGGACACGACAAGGGAGGTGCCTTTGTCCATTATTATTTGGACCCATATTCTTTAGGTCTATTGCAACAATGCAATATCGTATCAACAGTAGTGCCGTTTGTATTGGATCTATTAATCTTTTCTCAATTATGAAAATAAAAAAATAAAAATAAAGATTGTGGATTAGATAAGTTTGACACAACATCTTTGTCAAATATTTTAATATAATATTATTTTAAACTGTCTATTAAAAATAATTTTTTTGAAAATGACATATTTCCTATAAGAAATATTTTACAAAGCTTTCACTATCACATTGACATTTAAAAGTCTAAATATAATGGAAGGTAGTTCCATTGGCAGATAAGGTTTCAATGTCCAAAATCCAATAAAATAAAATAAAATTTTGCATTGCATCAATTTTTTATTTTTTATTTTTGTAAGAAAAAATGGGTACCCAATAAATTAACAAATAAAAGTGGATCTCAATATTTCATGCCAAACTTTCCTTTGAAATTACTTGCCATCAAGAGAAAGTCAACCTAGGATGTTGAAGCTTGAGTATTATTCCAATAAGCAACCTCTAAAATATAATTATCTCTTTTAGCTTCCTTATTATCATGCTCTAGTCCAAGTCCAAGTTGATGGCGTTTCAAATGAATATTCCAAAATTTGTGGTTGAAATTTTTATTTTATTTTTTTCATGATTTTACTTGAGCTTTCTAGCCAATTAAATATGGTTCAATTTTAATATTTAAATGTTTTAATAGGTATAAAAATAATAATAAAAAAGAAGAAAAAATTATGAGCCTTTTGGGTGGGTTGCTTGGGTTGTTGGGATTAATTAAAAAGGTGAATTTTTTTTATAAATTTAAGTTCTTATGGGAATTATGTAAACATGTACTATTTGCAAGAATTATTTTTATAAGAAATATACTTTAAAAATAATAATTCTTATTTCATACACTGAAGCAATGCATACATCACATTACACGAAAATCTTTTTATATGTATATATGAATTGTCATCTATATAAACTCAACTCACATAAAAATGATATATCATTTAATTAATAAAATATAATTTAAATTCAAAATAGTATTACTTTGAAACCAAAGTAGTATTACTTTACCAAAACATATGTAGAGGCGTTTTTGGGTAATGGGAGGTATGCATTAGTTTAGTGCATAAAATGAAAATTATTTTTTTTAAATGTATTCCTATAAAAAAAAATTTTAAATTTAATCTGTATTTTATAAATAATGCATGTTTACAAAAAAAAAAATAAAAAAAGATGTAATATAAAATTACACTAAAATACAAATGGAAGGAGAAGAATGATAAAATCTTGACCAGTAAAAGAAATCTGAACCTAAAGCAAACACTTTCATTATCTATTGATTTATTTAATTATTTTAGGGGGTAAAAGGGTGAATTCCATTTTTGAATAAGAACTAGGTCACCGGTATTGTCAAAAGCCGACCATATAATATGCTATTCACTTATTTGTCACGGTCAGAAACGGGCATAAGGACCCGATAGGACGAAACGACTGTATCACCATGTGTGGTTCTACCACTACCCTCCCTACACCATCACTTTCACTCTGTCCCCACCCACCCCTAACAATAGGCTAAGAATCATGTCATGTCAACCCCTCAATCCATCTCGAGATATACTCATCCAATTTATCGTGATAAAATCACACACCTATCCCGAAAAATAATAAATAAAAAAGCAGTTTCAGTTTCTCGAGTTGGAAGGTGGGAGGTTGGGGTCGTTCTCTCGAGGTGAGAATATCATGGAACGTGGGGTGCAACTGCATGTACCAAACAAGGACTCAAAAAAATGGATTTTTTCCAAGAAAGTGAGAGAAAATATAGGAAAAGTCTAAAGATGAGAAATGGATGTGGAGAATAGAGAGAGAAGATGGAAAATGAAGGAGAGCCACATGTTTGAGAATGTAGGGTTGAGTAAGGAGAGGTATAGTCAGAGTCCAGAGGTACCCCACTCGATTCATTTCATTTCATTGCCAAATGAGTGTTGCCTCAAAATTCAAATCCTTTTTAGCTTTTATGCTCATCCTTCTCAACTTCCTCCTTTTTTCATTTTATTATTACTTTTATGAGAAGAAATTAATTTTTATCATAATTAACCATAAAAGATTTTATTTTAAATTTTAACTAAAAGTTGAAGGTAAGATAATTGATAATTTTCAAATAAAAATATTGATATCATAAAACTTTCTCCACGAAAAAATAACTTAAGACATAAGTTAAAACTTTATTTTGACATATAAGTTAAAACAAAGTAAAAATAATTTTTTATTTTTATATTAAATTTCTTTTAAAAGTATAAATTTCATTAATAAAATTAGTTAACTTGATAGAAAATCAATTAAGCTTTAAAAAGTGTTTCCACTTTTAAGAAGTCAATTTAAATATATGTTAAGTTGAACTGATATTTTGGAAGTTAAAATTTGTAACGACATGTTCTTAATCATATAGATATTGTCTTATTTGAATTCAAGAAAACCCTCACAATTTTAAAAAATATTTATAATATTAAAAGAAGTTCACACATATATAACTCGAGTATGAAGCCACAACATTCTCATTATGTCTCATAAGATTATAAAACTAAACAAACAAACATCTCATACGGGTTTAAACAAACATTCACACCAAAGTCGATGATTAACTCTGATATCATTTACAACGATTCGCTTCCAATCATATAGATATTATCTAATCTTAACCCAAAAAGTTTTCATAGTTTTAAAATACGTTTATATAGTTAAGAAGAATTTATATTTTTATAGTATAACAAATTTTTTTCTCTATCTAATATGGGATACCATAAAAACTTTTTCTAATTCAACAAAAATTTTACTTAAATTTAATATAAACCTTTTAAATTTCATAACAAAACTTTTTAAGAATATGGTCATTTTTAAAGTTATTAAAAAAAAATAATAATAATCCATGAAGTGTGATGGCTGAATGACACTATTGCTTATACATCCACGATAAAATGAAACTTGTAAAGTTCCACTTTCTATCTATTATAACAAAAAGCAAAATGTTCATTGTTCTTTTGTTTTCTATTTTTAAAAACAAAAATAATAATAATAAATTTTAAATAAAATATTGAGATATGAATTTACTTTATATGTTTAAAAATTATTTTTACAATTGAGGTAATAAACAAATTTTAATACTTTAAATTTTTAAATAATTTTTAAAAATTATTATCTTTTTAAAACAAGTAACAAACATTTCAGATATTTTATATAAGAGAATACATTTGGTAATATTTTTATTCAAAGTGTTTTTAATGGTAGTATTTTTTAAATAATCATTTATAAAGGGTTTCTCTATAAAAACACCTATAAATGATTTTTCAACACTATAAAATTTTGTTTAATACTGATTTGAGGAAGTGTTTTACCTTAAAAATATTTTTGATAAATAATTAAATGTTTAACAAAATTTATTAAACATTTTTAAAATTTTGAAAAATCATTTATAATATTTTTTGAAAAAAAAAATATTTGATAAAAGATTCTTTTAAAAGTATTTTTTTTTTAGAAAATGTTTTTATTAAAAATACTTCAAATATAAACACTGTCAAACACGTATTTTAATATCAATTTTTATTTTTTAAATATCCAAGCAATATCATAAATTATGTTACAAAAAGCTTTAGTGGGATAAATTGAAACCCTAATCATAAATAGCTTGTGACATACATTCTCTTTGAAGGGAAATGGGTTAAGATTTATGAAAGAAGCAGTGATGATTGAGCAGAAAAAGTGACCACCCAACCAACAAAGTCCTCCAATTATGCATATATTCAACAGTAGAGCTTATGGGAGAGGCCAATGAAAAGGAAAGATGCCCACATATTATCAAACAATGACGGTAGACATGCATTTTCTCATATATAACAAGTGATGCAAACCAAGGCACAACTCATAGGCTTTGGCCCTATATTTACATCAACATTTGTCTCCTTTATAAAGAAAGCATATATGGAAAAAGCGTGTGGTATTAGCTCATCCAAGTTGATAAAGAAAGCAAGGAACAAAACCCATATTATATATTCATAAAGAAAGGTACAAAAGCCTTATTATATATTTTCATAATTATTTGTAATATTTATGTAGTGATTGAGGGCCATTGTCCACACTCTTTGCTTTGATTATAACTTGATTGTGATGTTTGGGATGAGGATAGGAAGCAAAACAAAAGCCAAAAAAGGGGTTGTTTCAGGGCTAATCAACCACCACTGGGAAAGGATTTTAGTTCAATTGAAGCATCCTATGAAGCTACACACATCCACATTGAATTTGGACTTTTGGATAGTGCAATGTATTTGGTTATTTACTTTCTTTTTTTCTTTTTTTCTTTTTTTCTTTTTTCTTTTTTTCTTTTTTTTTTCCATTGACTAAAATATTCCATGAAGAAAAAAAAAGGGAGTTTTGTAAAGAGAGTGAATCTTTCTATTCACCCACTTAAAATTCTTTAGATAAGATATGGTAGTGGTCCTCATTCAAGTGGTGATCCTAAGCATATGAATGAGAACATCATTGAAATGGACATGGGATTTTCTCAAGTAGGCTTTTACATGGCAAATCAAAATGATTTTTGGCTTGTGAAATTTAAGATGTGAATTTTTTTTCCTTATAAAAATGACCCATTTGGATTAGCTTTTGCAAAGTTGAAATCTATTTTCTTAGTAACTAAGAATATCTCAGGGTGTTGAATAAGTATCTATTTAACTGTCAATCTCACTTCTTGAATATGTACAATGAAATCTAAATTATTCATTAAGGTTTCAAATAAAATAATTAGACCAAAATATAAATTAATGAAATGGGTTTTAGTAAAAAGTAATAAGACCTACCATACACACATAGCATAATATAAATAGTCCCGAGCTTTGGTAGATGTCAATTTGATATTACAACAAGATTATTGTACTTATCTAAATAATTTTGTTAAAAACCTTATAATTTAGAAAAAGATTAATATAAAACCGCAAAAATTATTTTATATTTAATAACAAATTTAATATTAATATTATCACTCTAAATTATAATTTTCACTTTACCTTCTAATTAAAATTAAAAACAAAATGCTACCCAAAAGGAGTCTTAAGAAGTCTTTCCCATAATTATTAGGTTATTTTGCTGTGGAATTGACCTCACAGTGATTCCAAGTTGAATCTAAAAATAAAATATGAACTAATGTTTAAAAGTTAAAAAGTTACTAAAAGTATAAAAGAAAATATAATATAAAAAAATATACAGAACGATAATCACAATGGATATTGGAAACCAATTAGCATGGACTCCCTTTCTCACATGGGCTGCACTTTTTTTTTTTTTTTTTCAAGCTAAAAGTCAAATGAATCCATCCAAGATGGCCTAATTTCGAAAGCAAGAGGTGATGACATAAAGGAAGGCCTTGGGAGAAAGAAAGGTGAGTGAGAAGCTGAAATGACTCATACGGTATTATCAATGAACAAGAGAAAAAGAAAAAAAAAATCTAAAAGAGGAATATTTGTGACATGGAAAAGAAGAAGAGTGGAATATGGAAGTGTTTGTTATCCTGTATATGTATTTAGGACACATATGGGAGTCTGAGATGGAAATATGAATAGGGCAAATGGAAAAGTTGTTTTTGTGAAATCCAATTGGGTCTTTTTCTTTATGCCATTCATCAATCATCATAACCCTTTGTTTGTTTGTCATTTTGAAAAAAATAAATAAATAAAGAAAAATGAAAGGAGAAAAAAAGGGTTTTTGTGACAAGGACTTTGGAATTTCCGTTGTTTCATCGAGAAGATAGGGAAATGGGCAGAAACTAGCGTCAACGTCTTACTTAAACCACAAGTCTTGTGGGCATGACATGGACCACAGGGTCCTTAGCCCTGGCCTGGGGCTATGAGCTAGACGTTTAAGGTTATGGTACAGAATGGCGAAAAGAAAGAGAAAAGTGAACATGTGATTGGTTGGTGTGTTTTTCTTTCCCCCCTATTATTTTGCTTCTTACAAGTAATTTTCTTATTTTGATAACAATGCTATGGAGTATTGAAGTAAGAAAAAATAAAAATTCATTTCTATTAAAATCAAAACTCACTTTTTCAAAAAAAAAATTCATCCATCTATTTTACATAATATTATATTGTCATTCATTTTGATTATTATTTCATTCATATTCTCGTGTTTTGGACATGATATTTAACAAAGGTTAATAATTTTGATATAATATAATATCACGATTAGAAAACAATAAAAATTTTGTCGAATTTGAGTTAAATATAATCATGTTTATATCATGTCAACACATATAACTTATTTTAAAAACACGTAATATTCAGGATTAATCACTCCACTCATTTACACTATTTGCTTTATTAATGTTAAAATGATGTATTTATTTAATCATGTTAAAATAACTTGTTTTATTAATCATATCAAAATAACTCATTTATGGCGCAACTCATTTATAAGTCGTTTAACTCATATAAATTTATTAATTTCATATATTTAAATTATAAAATATAAAAAATTAATTATAAATATCACATAGTCAAAAAATTAAATAATTAACTAAGTAAAATGTTATATATTTATTAAAAATATATTATAATTAAATTAATTACAAATAATTTTTAAATTTTAAAAATATTTTCAATTTTAAAGATGTAAAATTGAATTCAGTACATGGTACTCTTTATCAGGACGAAGATGGTCCTTTTTACACAAACCATACAAATGATAGGGTCCAAGTGGATAAGGCGAAGGGCTTAGATTGATTACCTAATTCCCAAGCCTTGCATGACAAGGACCCATTGACCCTTCAATTATCGTAAAATACTTATAGCCATGAACCTCCATTTCAAACAAATCTAATCCTCTAAGCTATGGCTTTCAAACATGAGCAAAGACCATTGACCTTCCCTCATCATATTTATTAATATGCACAACTCATCCTCCATTTGAACTCGTGTTAGGTTTGCTACCCTTTCCTTCCATTAATTAAGATAAGTGACCATATTAAATTCTCAAATCCTCATCCACTCATGCAACCTCCATTTTGACTTGTCTTCCTCAGTCGTTGACCTCATTTTTGTCTTTTCCAAGCATGGATAGTCTCTCTCTCTCTATCTCTCTCTCTCTCTCCCTCTCTCTCTCTCTCTCTCTCTCCCTCTCTCTCTCTCTCTCTCTCTCTAGTAGAGTACTCCTAATTACTTAGGTAGCACAATTTTAAGTGTTTGAAAAAATACTAAATGTAGCAGATGAGATAGCAAAAATGGACCGACAACGGGAACCAAGTGGCACCAAGACCACATGGTTGAACCATCTCTATGCCCACACACAAATCAAAACAAATACCAAGAAATATCCAAAGGCACGTACCCCTGTAATATGTATACAAATGTGGATTCGTGGTCCACCATGGCCCTAAATATAAGAACCAATTAATTAATTAAAATCCCTATAAGAGATTAATAAATAAATCAATCAAAATGCGATAGAAGAGTTGGTGGGAGCGGAGGTTGTGCTGTCCAATCACAATTCAACACGGGATGCAAAGTGCCTCCGAGTCCTAAGTCCTAACCACTCACTACTCACCAATGGGAGGAAAGTGGCGTGTGGATCACGCGCATTAAGGGTGGGTGACGTGTGTATAAGATTTAGAAATCTTTGGTTTTGGCTTTGGCTTTGGCTTTGCCAAACCCTTTACGTAAGGCCAAAGTCTATCAAGAGAAAGGCGTCCGTTGTGACGTGTGATTGTGACGTGTTTTTGTGATGGAATCTCCTATTGGTTTTCCACCTTTTTTTTTTCTAAATATTTCTTAGATGCTCTATTCCATGCACCATTACTAAATTACGTGATGGCAAAGATTAAAATATGAAAATTTCTGAAAATACTAATAATTTAATTTTAAGGAAATATGAAAAAGTATCTAACGAGAAAAAACATCAATGGAACAAAAGTTGACTACATCTCATAAAAGAAAAAAAAATTAATAAACCTAGAAAGAAACAAATAATACACATATTAACATTATTTTATTAAAAATAATATATATAATAATTTGTGACATTTAATAATATTATCATATATTTTCTAAGAAATATTAATTTTTTAAATATATGATTACTTCATAAGATATGATATCCCGCATATTAATCATGTTGACATATTTTAAAGTCATGCGCGTCTCTTTGAACTTAAAATGGATAATATCCCCGTGATTGGATACGAGTTTTTACAAATATATCCTAGTAAATAGATTTATTTGACATGTCAAAGGTATTGTTTGTTTAGTCTCACAATTTCATAACATATAACGAGAACATTGTGTTTGTGATATCTTACATAGAATAAAAGATAAAGTTTTTAATACTATATATGTATGAATTATTTTTAATTTTCCTAAAAAAATTGGTAAAATATGATCAATTATATTGCAGTGCAATATGTATGTGGTTCAATTTTCTCCATCAATTGACAAATTACCAATTAATCAACATGTTGAATCTAGTAATCGCTCCTATCTATTTTCCATGCCACACTTCATATTTGTGGTCTCCATGCACCAATTCTTCAATATCCCCCACACTTCATATTTACAAATATTTCATGGCCAACATTTTAATCGCTATGTGATCCCCCTCACGCAAGGAATAATTACAAAAACGATCAAGGGAAAGTATAATTTGAAATAATATAAAAAACAATTATTATTATTATTATTATTATATAACAAAATTTCTCTATTTTCTAATGGATTCGGACAGCACTTTTTAATACATTTTTAGTTTTTTTTTCCATATATTTTGTTCATTTTTTTCTTAGGGTATCATATACATTTTTTTCGGAAAAGAATTCTCTTTTTTAGTGCTTCTTATTTATTTTGCTGTCCTTGTGACCCCTTGAAAAGTGGTTGGTGTAGGCCTTTGAAAGATAGGACTTATCACAAACAAAATAGTAAAATTTATTTTTGTTGTGTCACATCAACGTACTATTTCTTTAAAAATATTATATTTATTGTACCTTATGTTTAAAATGATATATATAAAGAAAATATTTTCTAATGGGTAAGTCCTAACGTGACGGCACCATATTAATTGTACCTTATGTTTAAAATTTATTGATTGTGAATTAAAGATCATTTAGAAATTATTTTCAAAAGCAAATATAGAAAATGATAGAAAATAAAATATTAACTTTTTTTTCCTTTAATGTACGGTGACATGTAATTATATTTGTGTAAATATTGTTTAAGAGTATCAATGAATAAATAGGTGAATCAATTGATTGGATATCTAATAGTCTTATATATGAAAAACTAAAATTATAAATAAAAAATTAAAATTTTAATTTTTATGAATATGGTGTTATAACTTTTATAACCTTGTGAAATTTAATTTGTACATAATGTTTATAAGAAATTGAGGAAAATGGAAAAATATAACTTATACAATTATATAAATGCATTCAAGTTGGTAACCTACCATTATCGGTTAATTTATACATAATAGTTGTAAATAATAATTATAACTTCCATGTAATCTTTCATGAAAAAAACTAAGAGATATAAATCTTTTATATAGAGTTAAAGTCTCAAGTTACACTCTTATTTTTACGTATTTTTTATTATCTTACTTATAACAACAGATATCATACAAGTGATCCATTCACTATATGAGAATAGTAAGTTAAAGACCTTGACCAAAATAGTTCATAAGTTAACTCAGGCTCACTTCAAAAGTGTTATCGATATCATGGATTAAGTTAAAAAGATTATCAATATTTTATTATTGCTTTGGTACTTATATCTTTTATTTTTTAAGCATCAAAAATTGATTTTCCAAAATAATTTTTTCTGTATAAAGTTTTGTTAATATAAAATACCATCAATGAAAATTATTTTAAAGAATAAAAATATAAAAAACAAATTTACAACCTTTCAAATTCTCAAATATAGTTTTACTTTACAAAATATTAAATCACGATTTTCAAAAAGATTAATTTCATTGTTTTTCGTGAGGTTTTGTCTAGAGAAATTTCATCAAATACTTCTTTTATTATTTTCACTTATCTCTCTATTCATTCAAAACAAATAGGCATTTGATGAATTTCAAATTAATGGATAGTAAAATCCGGAAGGGAGGTGAGAAAATTTAACCCATTTTTTAAAATAGTTATCAGAAACTTATATTTAGAACTGCTTTTTAAAATATCTTTTGAACAAAGTCTTAGAGAGTGTTTGATAAATCAACTTAATGGCTTAATTTATATCAATTTCAAATATTTTTTGTAAATTAAATTTAGATTTAAGTAAAAATAAGTTAAGTATTTTAACTTAATATGTAAGTCATTTTTAACTTTAAATTATAATATTAAGTTATTTTAACAAAAAAAAAATTAAGATTGATATAAATTAAGTCATTAAGTCATGTTAAGTTATTAAATTGATTTATCAAATAAAGAGTCTCAAAGGGTTTTTAAGTCAAAATTAAATAGAAAAATATTTGAAGAAGAGATAGAAAAGAGTGATTTACTTTTTTGTTTGTAAATATTAATTAAAGAAATTGAAGTTAAAATAAAAAAATAAAAAAAGTGGATTTGATACCCATAATTGGAATTAAAAAAATAAAAAATGAGAACCTAAATTTGTAAAATCCTACTTGATATAGATGTATTAGATGGTTTGACTTTACTCTATGTATAAAATTTGAATCAATTTTTTATTTTTTATTTTCATATGAAGACACTTTTTCCCCCTTGAAAATCCAATTAGGTAGACAAATTTAAAATTAAAAAGAGGAAGAGAACCCCTTCACAAGCATGATGTAACCATAACAAATCAGTCATACTTCATCCATTTAATTAAGCTATATTATATTTTATTTTATTTTATTTAAACAGTTAATGGAACGTGTCTCAAAACCCATCATGGTAGCAGGTTTTTATGATTCCCATCTTGGTTTTAATTTAATCTAATAATTTATGTTTGATGAGATTTTTTAATTTAATCAATGTTTAGTATTTAATTTTTTTTTCTTACCTAATAAAACAATAGCCAATAGGATTTGGGTGGGTGAATTAAATTTGGCAATAACTTGAATTAATTTACATTCACATGGCATACCAAAAAATAATTTTTCTAGAAGAGCAAAACCAACCATATACAGGCGTCAATGCATGAAATTGAAGGTCTCTTTCCGTCTAATAGGGATATGAATAAATTTGCATTTATAAAATGATTTTGCATTTATAACATTTTTTATTCCAATGAATAAAATGATTTTTTCAAATGGGTTTTACATGTCCCATCCTACTTCATTTATTTTTTTTAAAATTTAAATTATATTAAAATAAAATAATATATGAACAAATAAATATTATAAAATTTGCAACAATGAAAAAAATAATTAATTAAAGTAATTTTTATTTAATATTATATATAATTGACCCAAAAAAAAAATTACTCAATTCTAAACTTACTAATCATTATGTAAAAACCCGCACTCAGGCCTGTAGATGTTTTTTACTTTTAGCCTAAACTCTCATGCAAATACAACGTTTTTATTGTGTTCACTAAACTATGGGGTCAAACAAATAGACACTCCTAATAGGACCAAATAAACTTTTACACCAGAGTTAGAAATTGACTCTGATACTGTTTGTAACTATCAACTTCCAATCGTGTAAATATTATTTACTCTAAGTTCAAAGTGTTTTCATAACTTTAAAACCCACCTATAAAATTAAAAGAAACTTATACTTGTATAGTATCAAAATTTTTTTTTCTTATTCTATATAAAATATTACACTTTTTCTCAAATCCTTTTTATAAGAGGCGGAGTGAATACTTGAAAAAATTGATCCATTACCATTTTTATACTTTGTCCATGTGACAAACGAGTAGAATTAAATATTTACAAAAAAAATATGGTAGGTACAACTACCCAAAACATAGAACGTCTTTTTTCTTTTTCGTTTTCGTTTTTAAATATAAAATGACATATTACACAATTCATTTGGATGAAGACTTAATATAATCTTGATTTCTTACATTTATTTATTTATTTACATTGAAAATATAAATATAAACATAAATATTCTAATGCTAAACTCCCCTTTTCAAATATAAATATAAATATTCATAAATGGCCTTAATTGTATTAAAATTATCCTTCTATCTTCTTTTATCTCAAATTTAATTCCAATTTAAAATTATTATCTTTTTATTCATACCCTTTCTTTCTATTCTTATTCTAAGTCTTGAATAGACAGCGACTCAGACGTTCCCTTCATAACCCAATTTGAACATACTATATTTGATTTTGTTATAATTGAAACTATATATTTTTAATTTTAAAATTTGAGTTTCAACCTTATTAGTTTGATGCCTGATGCCACCATCAATATGATAAATAAATTGGGATTAAAATACACCTTTTTTTTTCTTTTTTGGATATTTACAATTTTCTAAACACCATCCTATAAATTCAATTTTTAATAATTATTTCATAAAATTATTAAACAATATATATATATATATATCTTGTGGAGATAGGTTTTTGGTTTTTGTTTTACTTGGAAGATTAAATTAAAGCCACACTTATAGTTGTTGGATGATAGTGATGTTGTAAAAGTTTTATTAAATATTATCATTTTTTTATTAGTCAACACCCAATTTTCACAAATGAGAACATTTTTTTTAACCTTCATATTAAATTTTTTATTGAGCTTAAAAATAAGATTTTTATTTTCATTGATGGATAAACCCGCATAACTTTTATTTAAATTAAAATATGATGATATTGTAATATTCACATGAAATAAGAGAGAAAATTTCTAATATTATATAAATATGAGTTTATCTTAATCTTATAAATATGTTTTAAAATCATGAAGACCTTTTTTATATGTAGTTTTTATTTAAATTAAAGTATGATAATGTATAATATTTTATATTGAATATGGGAAAAAATTTATAATATTATGTAAGTATAAGTTTTTTTAATTTTATAAACACGTGTCAAAATCCTAAAAATTTATTTAAGATAAAAGATGAATTTGGTTTTAAGAATCCCGAGGCATTGATGGGTGTGGGTGATTTTTTTATAAATATAAAGAAGGTAAATTTTTTAATTTTAAGTGTAAAGACCAAAAGGAGGAAGCTTTTTAAAGGAGTTAATTTAAAATTATATTTAATCTATATTATTATTTAAAAAAGAAAATGGGAAAAATCCAGAAAGGTGGGGGCAAAAATGAGTCTCATTGATGGCATTTAACATCAATTTTTCAATGGAAAGACAAAGTTGACAAGTGACATTAGGCTGTAGAAACAGAACCAGCAATTAATTTTCTTTATTTTATTTCTCACTTTTTATCTCTCATCTCCTTTTCCCATCATAAAATGTGGTTCTCACGATATTTTTGAAGAGAAGATATTTGATTATCTTGGATCTTGCTCCCTAACTGGCTTGACTCCTTGGGTAGAAAACTTTTAGAATTAAAAAAAAAAATGAAAAAATGAAAAAAGTAAAAAGGAGTAAAGCAGAAAGAGAAAGTGACACATGAGACTAGAAAGGTGAGGAAGAGTCTGAATCATGGCGCGTGAAAGACACTGTTGTTGTGGGGGGGTAGGATATTTGGGGCTGAGGAACATTAACCCAGCCAAGACAGCTATGATGTCCCCACTTATTGTATGCCACTACAAGGTAAAACCCCTCATTTGTGGGCCTTTTTTTTTCTTTTTATTTTTTTTTTCCAATTTTTTTAATTATTATTTAAGGATTTTTCTTTTTAAAATAATTTTAAATTTATTTTACGATGGACAGCTATTTCACCTTTGATTTTTATTCTTAAAAATCAAGCACTAATTTAGAGGGTTTCAGAGAAATAATTCTTTCCTATTTCATTTTAATTTTCTTTTACTGTCATTTAAAATAATAAAAAATAAAAAATACTAAATATATCATTATTTTAATTTTTTTTTACTATTAATTTTTTCTCCATCTACAAGGTGAATAGATTACAAAAATGATAAAATGATGCTAAAAATAAATTTAGAAATAGCATTTAGCTTTTTTAAATCAATTTAAACATCGTTGGCTCTTGAATTTGAATTTTTTTTGTTTTATTTTTTATTTTTACTATTTTTAATTGTTGGGTATGGACCCATTTCTTTATTTTTTAATTTTTATTTTTTAATTTTTTCATTTTTATTGTGGAGGTTTGTACATATTTATTGCAGGAATTTAGTGAGTTTAGTACATATTTTGGAAGTGAAATGAGTTATGGCATCACATGGACACGCAAATAAAATGACAAATGGGCCATACGGACATGAAAGTAATTAGATGTGCTTCCTCTGTCATGTCAAAAGCCTCAATCATAATACATGGTACCGATCTCACACTTCAATAAAAATATTTATTTTCCATATTAAAAGAATTTAAAATTTGAAACTTTTCCTTAGAAAAAAATCTCATCTTGATAACTAGAAAAAAAATAATCTCCTTATTTATTTGTGTATAGTAAAATATAATTAATTTATTCATCCCAGTTAGATTCGACTTAACACATTTGATGAAGTTTATTTTTTGATTAAATAAAAAAGTTAAAATATTTATTTGAATTTTTTTATTAAATTAAAAGTAACTTATAGATATCAATCAACATAACTAATGTAATTTTATTATTAATAAGTTAAATTTAATTATATTAATTGATATCAACATGTTATTTTTAATTGAATAGAAAGAGTAAAATATTTTGACTTTTTTTATTTAACCAAAAATCAAGTATCGCCAATCTTCTTCATAGGTCTGAAATTTTATCAAATACTTCATCTATCATTTTTATTTCTTATTTTTACTTTTATCCAATTCAAAATAAAGGAGGTGTATAATGAAATTAACATTTCTATATAATCCATGTATTAATTTTAAAAATAATTTTAGCAAATATTTAAATGATTTAAGAGTGGACGACAATTTTCTAATTTTTTTTTTCATTTATCCAAATGCTTACTTTGGACTCACTTTTTATAGTTAAGGGGTTAGGTGGCCTATTAAATGATATCACGGGAAATAATCACCAAATTGGCATATTGGTGTTAATCAATCAAATATCAAATCCATGACAACCCATTCAAAAGAATACTAATTATACTAATAGTGGCTTACTTTTTTCAAATAGTCATTTCACAATATGTCACTTGTCTACCTTCTCCTAAGGAAAAACACTCCTATTGCTTTGAAAAAATATGTACTACCCTATGTTTTCAAAGGTTTGATTAAGATTATGGTTGAAATATTTCCCTCTCATTAATGTCTTTAAATTATTTAGGGTTAATTTTATTCCTCTTTCTTCGAGTTTTAACTAAATACAATTAGTTTCGATCAGTCAAATACCCCATTTATTTGAATTAAAGGGAGAGATGAGTGAAATAACAAATAAAAAGAGAAGGAAGATATTTGATGAAATTTTAAATCAATGAAAATAAGATGCTTTTAGTCAAAACCTTATAAAAGGTCAATGAAATTAACCCAATTATTTATTACAAATAAAAAAATTATTCTCCTAAAATTCAAAAGTCACTTCTATTAAGGTTGAAATCCCTTTCTTTCATTCATGTTATAAAATAATTTTAACATAAAAAAATTCAAGTATTTGACAAAATTATTTAGGATAAAACATTTCAATTAAAAATATTTCAAATAAAAATATTTTTAAATATAGTGTAAGATATCTAATATAAAAAAAAAAAGGAAATAGTGTATGAATTCATGTGAATTGAATGGGGCCACGGATGTACGTTTCCAAAAGAGAAATAGAGATAGAGACAGACAGACTCCATAAATATATTCATTGAAGATAAGAATTGCATGGGAAAGGGCCAAGTATTCAAATTTCAGCCATGTCCTTGTAATTTTGAATAGACAAAATTTGACTTATGAGTAACCCTTTTAATTATTGTTCTTCCTAACTTTACGATCATAGCTTCCTTTCAACCAATAAAACCAGTCACTTTTGTTTTTCCTTTTTCTTGTATTTTCCTAATTCTTATTTCTCTTTCTGAACCATTCATTCCTTAGTGTTCATTCATTTGCTAGGACAAATATGATGGACACCCACTTTTTTTTTTTTATAAAAAAAAAGGGGGAAAAAAGGGAATAAGTACAACCTTGAACATTTTTCAAAACATGACATTGAATGTCATAAATTTGTTTGTAAAGAAATAGACAATGGTGGATGGTATTTTTAAACCAAACAACTTTTGAAAAACTGTCGTCTTACTGTATATTTGGATATGTTTTCTATATACTAAAAGTACACATTTTATTATATTTTTAGAAAATCACTTAAAAAAAAATTTTATTTTGAAATTTTTTTTTTTTACTTCTAATTTTTTTTAAAGGGGTACTTTTTCGAGGTAAGCATCTAAAAATTCTTATATCTTATATAAAAAATGTTGCTACCCTTTTGGGCTTGAATTTTAGCATAAAATGTAATAAGCACATCATCATTCTCCACATATGCATTCAAGTTTTAATTTACCTACTTTTATAAATTAAGTGCAAAATATAGAACAATATAAAAGATGGAAAATAATTGTTTATTATCATTATTATTATTACAAATAGGTTCTTATAATGAAAGATGTAATAAAGATTTTTGTAAATATAATTAGGTCATTGAAATAAAAATTATGAGATCAAATGTGGATGTAAATATCATATTCCATTTATAGAAATATAAGGTAGAGAGGTGAACACCTGGTTAGGGATGAGAACGGGGTGGGGACCTCGTCCCATTTATTAAAAAAAATTCTCATCTCCCTCTCTTTTAACCTTTTTTTTATTTTATAAATTTTAAAAAAAAATTATTTTAATTACATTAAAATAAATATATTTTATAAATAATTAAATTATTGTATTTTTTATAATTTATTTTATGAAAAAATATTTTATTATTATTATCTATGTATTAAAATAAGAAAATAAAAATTAAATTAAATTAATTTGATATATAATTGTGGTGGGGTAAGATAAAACAAGACAATACTTGAATCCACCTTGAATCTATTCTGGGTTTTAGAAAAAATCCTAAACTCATCTCAAACTCCTTTATTTAAATTTCAAACCTATCTTGTTAAGAGTAGATACCCAAAAAAGCTCATCTCATTACCGTCTATACATCTAATACACTTTTTTATTTATATTTTCTTTCATTCTAATACTTTTTATAATGAATTTTGTATTTATACTTCCATGCTTACTATTCTCCAAATAAAAGAAAATAAAAGAAACTTCTTTGAAATATCTAAACTTGGTTTGTTCGTAAATACTAAAAATAATATTTAAAGATAAAATTTTAATGTGCTTTAATATAACTTTCTAATGGGGAATACCTTTTAACAAATTCAATTCAAGAAGTCTATTTTTATTTAATTAAATTGTCAAACAATACGATAAAATTTTAAATATAGTATTTTATTTTTCAAAAAAAAAAATCCCATAAAATTGACAATAATAATAATAATAAAATTATACGAAAAGGGAAAAGGAGGAAAAGAAATAAAGGCTTTGACAAGGTACCTTCAAAATATACCACATATCGGTCAAAAACAATTTGAAGATAAGTGGTTTAGAGAGGTCGAAAGTGACACAATGAATAGACCATCTACAAACTCACCAGGGTGTTGATATTTCCAAGAATAATGCTTGAGCATCTAACATAAAGTTTCCTTCTCATCCTTGCTTGGAATAAAGTCAAAAAAAAAAAGATGCTGTCAAGGAATTTTCTCTCATTAGCTTTATGTACACCATCTAAAGTTCATGTTCATAATTTATACTTCACAATTTATGTCATGTTATTATGTGAAATTTATTTTTAATTAATATTTATCTTACATAAATACTTTCCCTTAACCTTATAGTTTGATGAGCATGTATGACATAATTATTTAATTAATATTTGAAACATTTTTGGGAAAAAGCTTGTTTTGATATATTTGTTTAAAAAAAAGGTTAAGAAATCCGAGATGTTTAAATCAAATTTGATAAACCAGGTAAATTTAAAAAGGTAAAAAATAAAAAATTTAAAATTAACGATGATTAAGAGTGTGTGATAGCAATTTTAGGAAATGTTTATAATATTTTTAATACTTAAAAATTTTAATATTTCAAATATTAAAAATGTTACAAACGCTTCCTAAAATCATTGTCAAATATAGATTAAGTATATTTACTTTAAAATAGGGGCTTTCAATGAAATTAACCTTAATGCTGGATCCTAGTATTTAGTACAAATATCTACTTTTGATTGAGAAATAATGTAAAAAATAAGGGCTTGCCCAAAATGGTCCTTTGGAAAGGAGTCTCTCTGCAGCCCTGAATGGATGAATGGTAGGCATTGTCAAGTCCTACCTTCTTCTGAAATTAAAGGAGTCTCCATCATGGAAACATTTGCCCAAAACACAAGTGAAAAAAGGGAGATGGTGAGGTGCCTATAAATAGTCATATACTCTCATTAAGTGGCTTTAATTCATTGGCTGAAAAGGCAATCATTGGACTTCTTCAATAACCATGGTTTTGGACCATTCACATGTTCTTTATAAAAGTTAAGATTACTTAAAATTTAAATTTAAGTACTATTGATTTTCATGAGGAAGGGAAGTGGTGTTGACCATGGTTGCATGGAACAATCACTGCCGGTGAAACTTCATATGACTTTTCTTTTTTCTTCTTGTAGTTCTAAAAAGGTAGGGTAGGAGAAGAAAGATGGAGGGAAAGTATTCTAAATATCTCATAGTCTTATCACGAGTGTTGAAATAAAATGCAAGTTTTAAAGAGGTTCAAATACATTATATAAATTATATGTGTTTGGTATATCAACTTAATAATTTAAAGTAATTTAATAATTTAATGATGTAATTTAAAATAAAAAATAATTTTTTAAATAATAAATAAATAAAATTGATTTATACTTAAATTCACATATATATTTTATGTTTTTACCTTCATAATTTCTTTTACTACTTCACAAACTTCATTGTTATTTGACTTCTTTTACCCTAATTATAATTTATGAAGATAAATATATTCATTTAATGATTTAAAATGAATTTTAGCAAACAATCTTAATATTTAAAATAAGAATTAAGTAATAAGTTTTAAATCAACAACTTTAATATATTTTAATTTAAAATTAATTTAACTTATTATTTAAATAATAAGTATTAAATTTTACCAAACACCTTCATAGCATATGTTGAATTTCTAGTCTTGATTATTGAATGTGTTTGTTGAAATTTATATAAACGGATAATGATACAAATAAATAGAGTTGATATACAAATAAATAAGACTAAATACAAACAATTAAGACTTAAGTACAAAAAAATAAGATCAATTTACGGGATGAACTTGGTATAAAACAACTATTCATAATGAAGATTGTACTTGTCAAGCTAATGGTGTTCATGATGCTCATGATTATAGATACGAAAGCATATTTTTTACTAACATTGTCTAAAATATTGGTGTTTATGAAATAAAATGTTTTGGGTTTTGATACTATGTATTATATGAATATTGTCTAATTTGGCTCAATTATCTCTTACTATTTTAAAATACTTATAAAAAAATTAGATGAGTCGTCTCTTATAAATGTCAAAACTTCTTTCCTTTTTAGGTAATATGGGAAATCATATTCATCTACCCATATGCATATGACGTCTTTTTTATGATTCATATGATTTATAATTACCGATCTCCATATGTTTTTATTTAAGAATTGACTTTGATATTATTTATAATAATCCGTGTAGTTATTATTTATTATGAGGTTATTAACTTTTTATAATTGTGAGATTCACTCTCATTTATAATGATATTTGCAATTTCAATGGAGGTATACTACCTTGTGCTTTTTTTCTTTTTGTCTTTTAGTTTTAATTTTTAAACTAGAAAATAATTCTCCCCTCCCATGTCAAACGAAGTCCTAACACATGCAAGGTATTCTTCAATAGTGGGGGGACCAGTTCCAACATCTTCTCCACAGACCAGATACCTTGAATAGTTGGGGGTAGACACCATCTCATTTTGGATTACAAAATGGGCAACTTTTGAGGGTTGCTGTCTCCTCTATCCCACATTCAGTGCTTTGAAACCATTGGCTTAATGGTTTTTGGTTGTGTAAATATTCTCATGATGGTGTTAGAAAGAAAGCTTCCATCCATACACCAAAATTTAGGTTAGCTTTGTTTTTTCAAAGTAATAAATATATAGAGTTTGACTATATATATTTTTAAGACAAATTTCAACATACTCACGCGGTTTTGGTACAAAAGTGATTGTTTTAAAAAATACAAAGTAATAATAACATTTCAAATTATAAAAATTTGTACTCTTTTGAATTCTTGATTGAATGAATATTTGACTAGTTTTGAATGCATGACAAAAAGTTGATTAGACCTCAAAGATGAGTGTTGAGAAAAAATAGAGAGCCCACTTACTCAATGAATAGTAAGATATATTATATATGGTTTTTATTTATAGTTGTTAGGGATGGTGTAGGCCGAGTTGGGGATCGGTCACCCTCATCGCAACTCTGTCCGTTCATTCATAATAATCTTCATCTTTGTTTCATTAAAAAAAATAAAATTAAATGAGATGGGGCGAATATGAGAAATTCTCATACCAGTCTGATCCCATCTTGATCAACTTTGTTCTAAATTTTTTTAATTATATTAAAATAAAATATGTTTTATAAATAATTAAATTATTATAATATTTTATAACTTATTTTATTAAAAAATATTTATTATTATTATTATTATTATTATTATTATTTATTAAAAATAGGAAAATAAAAATTAAATTAAATTAATTTTTAAAATTAATTTTATACCTAATTGGGGTGAGACCTAGTAATACTCGAATTTGCTCTGAACCCATCCCAAGTTTAAAAAAAAAATCTCAAATTTGTCTAAAATCTATTTATTTAAATTTTAAACTTGTGGTGGAATGCTCTCGAAACCAATTCACTTGAGTGAGACAGAGGAGAGTGGAATTTCGTGTGTAGGGGTGAAATCCGGAGATCTACGAAGGAACGCCAAAAGCGAAGGCAGCTCTCTGGGTCCCTACCGACGCTGGGGTGCGAAAGCATGGGGAGCAAACGAGCAAGATTGGACAGATACAAAAAAAAAAAAAAAAAAACTCATTCCATTGTTATTCCTAAATTAATTATAGGTGATGAATATTAAAGAGATCGAGTCTTTCAAAGCATTAAACATCCTAAAATCATTTTTCATACACGATATTCCATTTAAATGTAATATGAAACATCATTCTTACTTTATGTTAAAATCTTCTAATACAAATTTTTTTAGTAGACAAATTAAAAAAGATCTTCTAGCCTTAAAAAATCAATTCAAATGGAGCTATACTATTGAGAGAGAGAGAAAGAGAGAATAGAGCACGAAAAAGCAGATGAAAAGGTTCATGGGATTACTGTTTTCATTACTTTGAAATGAAAGCAAAATTTTCAAAACCAAACAAAAGAAAGAGTGACTTGCTTTCCTGTGTGTGATTCATGCAAGAATGTGCCTTTAAGGTATACCCCCTCCAAAAAAAAAGTGGAGAAAGCTATGGAAAAGGGGCCATCCTTGAATAAAAAGATATGCTTAGCCAGTATTAAATTCTGTTATGGCCTCTTAGAAAATAAAGAGAAAAAAAAACATATGGTCCCTACAATGGTGATGTAGTAGTGCAATAAATGTAGCTTTGTAAAGGGCTGTGCACCCATGCTTTTATATCCTATCACTGGACCATATGTTTTTTTAAGCCAAAGCATCTTCTTGTGTACTTGAGTGCTTAGATTGGACTCAACCCCGAATACGTTTCAGACTTTAAAAATAAAATGCTGCAAAATTGCACCCATGCCTACATTTTTCATATGGGGTGAACCAAAGTCAAGTTTCCCACCATTGTGCCACGTCCCTTCCTTTAAAATCATAAATGTGTATCAAATTCAGATGTCGGTATTAGGTTTCCATTTAAAGAGACTCATAATTCAAGAAGGTACAAATAGAGTTTTTTTTTTTTTTTTGTCATTATTTCAAAGAAAAAAGAAGAAGTTAAATTTCACTTTTTGTGTTTGACTTAAAGTGTGGTGGAGAGTGTTTCTATTTGAAGTATTTTTCTTTGATATGTTTTTAGAATTAGGAAACCTTTTTAATGTAAAAAATATTTTTGAAAAAAAAAAAATAGGTATTTAAGAAGATTTATGAAATATTTTTAAAAATATAAAAAATCACTCTAATATTGAAAACTTATAGTGTTTTTTTTTTATAGAAATACTTGATAGGTAAGTTTTCTAAAAACATTTTAAAAAAAAACACTTCCATTAAAAATAATTTGAGTAAAAGTACTGTCAAATACATTACGAACTCATTTAAAAGTGATTTTAGGAAGTACTTCTAATCTTTTTAACATTTGAAAAATTTTATTATTTAAGTATTAGAAAGACTAGAAATGTTTTCTAGAATCACTATCAAACACACTATAAGAATGTGTTTGATAATAATTTTAAGAAGTGTTTTTAGTTTTTCTAATGTTTGAGAAATAAAAATTTTTAAATATTAAAAATGTCAAAACACTTTTTAAAATCAGTACCAAACATACTCTAAATTATCCAAAAAATATCATAAGTGATTTTTTAACCTTACAAGTTGTTTTTCAAAATTTTAAAAGTATTTTCTAAATTTTATCAAATATTTATGTTTTTTTAAAAATGTTTTTTAAACTGAAATTTTTTTCCTAAAATCACTGTGAAATAATATGAAAACCTTTTTTTTTTTTTTTTTTTTCAAATTTGGGTTTGAAATAATTTTTTATTTTTCACTTTAACTAAAAATTGTGTTTGAAGGTAACAAAACATAAGCCTTGTTTGGCAAACGGTTCAACTTTTACTTTTAATGTAGATGTAGTATATCTAGAAGTAGTTCCATAAATATTATGTTTGAAAAATATATTTTAAAAATATTTTTAGACAAAGATAATTATGATACTTTTAAAAATATTAGTTAAATTAAAAAGAAAAAAACTAGTCTCCCTTCTCAAGCATGGGGAATTGAAAGTTTTATCAAGCATCCTTAAAAGTGATATTTGACTTTTAAATACCAATTTTAACATTTGAGAAGCTTTTTCTAGGATTGTAATTTCAAAGTACAATATAAATATTATAAAAATTTTATTCAATGTGAAATAATTTTTTTATACAAGTTAATATATTAATAAAAGAATTAATATTTTTCTCACTTCCATATTGTGAATTTTATTTTATTTTTTATTTTTATTTTTTTTAAGTTGAAGTCATAAGCTCTTTTTATGATTAATTAGATGATAAGCACTTATTGAGATTGAAAAGGATTTTTAAAGTGAGTTTTAGAGTTTGTTTAGGAGTAATTTAAAAAAATATTTATACAATTTTTAATACCTAAATGATAAAAAATTTCAAGTGTTAGAAAAATTAAAAACATTTTCTACAAATTATTGCCAAACATACTCTTAGAGCTTTTCTACTTAAAAAATATTTTTAGTGTAAGTGTTTTCTCAAGAAATATTTTGAGGATAATCACTTATTCAAAGTTTCTCTAGAAAACATTATAAGTGTTATTTTAATAGTATAAGTGATTTTTTAAATTTATAAAAGTGTTTTTTAAATTTTATCAAACATATAGAATGTTTTTCAAAAACAACTTTTAGGATAAAAGTGCTTCTTAGAATTACTACCAAATAAACTCTTAATCTTATAAAAAACCAATTCAAGCATAAATATTTATTAAAAATTATGAAATTTATCCCATTGAATAAACATATTTTACATGTTTAAAACATGCTATATATACAAAATCCATGTTTAAAACAAGACTATATACACAAAAGTTTCTCTCTCTTTGCTTGGTCAATATGTAGGATCAAATTATTGATTATTTTTTAAAAATAATGCCCTAATATGAATTTCATATATCCATATTAATTTCCAAGTTGGTGGTCTACTTACTTTATCTCCATCAATCCGCATCCCATAGAATTTACTTCAATTTAGGGAGAAATCACTCATTAGATAAAATTTAATTTGCTTCATTGCATTATTTAATATTTTGTAATTCCACTCAACAAATGATTGTTGGCCATATTCTTCATTGCAATTGACCAATGGTCCACAATTATTATGTCAATACAATATAAAATTATTTGCTCTATTTATTGACATGATGACACCATGCATTGCTATGATGATACTTTCATATAATGATAAAAAAAGAAAATTTTTAAAAAGTTATATTAAGAATAATAAAAAGAAAAAGACTAATTACTCTCTCTATATATTAATAAAAAAAATAGAAAACATTTTTTTATTTCAAAAACAAAAAATAAAGTGTTTTTTTACAACATATTTTAGTTGTTTTTAAATAAAATAATTTGCATTAGAGAGATCGAGTTGGGTTAGACTGGGTTTTGTTAAATTTTTATTTAGGTTGAGGAGAAGACTTAAATGTTCTGAACCTATATGATCGGTTTCTCATTTATTACATGGTTATTATTTTATCAATAATGATTTTTTTTTAAAATCTTAATATATTTTGTTTTCTTTATTTAAATTTTTTTTTTATTTTGAAATATCTTTGAAGTTGTGTGAAATATTAAGATAGAACATATTTGGTTTTAAGTTTAACTAAAGTGCTGATTTCATAGGTATCGAAAAAAGTCTGATTAGATTGTTGATTCTATAGATATCGAGAAACGTGATTATTTAGATCATATCATATGTATATTTATGTTTTATTATTTTGTATCAAGTTTGATTTCTTATTTTGCATATGTTTTCACTGTTTGTATCTAGTTATATTTTGTATATTTTGGTTTGTGATTTAAATTTTTTTATTTACCTTTATATGTCATGCTTAATGATCGGTTTGATATTTGTTAGCTCAAGACCATGTTTGGTTATCAAAACATTTTTTAGAAAAAATATGAAAAAAATAAAATAAATAAAAAAAATTTTAAATTGATAATTTATTTTTATATACTACCTCTAACTTATTTTATTTAGTTTAAAAATTTTATATAAATATTAATAATTTAATATATACATACTTTTATTTTTTATTTTCTTTCCCAAAGACTTTTCGTAACCAAACATAGCACATCGCCACAAAATTTTCTGTTGATTTTGATGTGAATGAAAAATGAATAAATATGAAATGGTGGTCCATCACGCATTGAAAAATGCCCTTCGAATGTGGGGCCCTCCTGAAACCCTAAATTAATGTCAATCCCATATCGCACTCTAATACGCGGGTCCCACTCCCCTGACACAAGTCACACGACCACTTTGTTCCTCTGTCAGTGGGCGCGTCCCTTTCACCTCCAGCGGAGGCGCGTGCCCCTCTGTCACATTCAATGCTCCATCTTTACACCAGAATATATTACTCTTTTCTGCTTTCTAATTTATTTTATTATTTTTTCCGTTTTTCACTTTTTTTTTTTCTCTGTCTGCATCTGTGTAAGTGTCCTTTTTTAGGAAGTTAATGGCCGTTGGATACTCCTTTGGATGTGTGAGGAACAACAAACCAAGGTAGATGTACTCCTGAACACTACACCCGTTCTCACCCACCCACCTCTGAAGTCTGACCCATTAATCTATCGGAATATCAAATCATTTAATGTTACTTTTTAAAGGTCTAACACCTCCTCCCATTATTATTATTATTATTATTATTTAAAAATTAAAAATGAAAATATAATTCTATTTTATAAAATAATTCCCCCCTTTTTTTTAAAAAAGGTTTTTTTTTTATCCATTTAAGATTATATTAAGAATTTAAATATGTAAATTATTTTTTAATTAAAAATATTTTAAACTTTAAACAAAATATTTCAAATTATAAGAAGAGATGAACTTTTAATAGACCCTATTATAATATTTCAAATATATTTAAATGAAATCACTAATTTTTCTTTTTACATCTAAAAAGTATTAATAGTTTTATTTTAATTTTAATTATCAAAACCTAACCTTTATTAGATAGTTTTAAAAAAACACTTACCATAAAAAGCATCAATTTGATGTCTAAAAGAAAAGAAAAGAAAAGAAACAAAACAAAATTTCGTAAATACATATAAATTTTTCATGTTAAAACATAAAAAACCCGTTTGATAATGATTTTAAAAAGTTTTTTTAATCTTTTTAGTATTTGAAAATTTTTATAAAAAAAAGTTATTTTTATGTGAAAAAAAGGTTTGAAAATGCTTTTTAAAATCTCTTTCAAATAAAGGTTTAAATTTAAAATATTTTATTTATTAAGTAAAAATATGAAAGAAAATTAAATATAATTAAAATTAGATAAAGAAATTATAAAATTTTAAATTATATAATCTTTATATAATTTAAAAAATATGTAAAATAAGTTTGAAAAAATGTATAAAAATAATTTATTAACTTTAAATTAATTTTTATTTTATTTTTATATTTTTCCTCTACTTTCATTTCCTAACATTTTCCATCCAATTTTTTAAAAATCAAACATAATTTTATAAAAAAAATTATAGATTTATCTTCTATTTTTAAAAATTATGTTAAAGAATTTTAAGGTAAAATAGAAAATATAAAGGTTATCAAATAGACATTAATTAATTTAATTTATTTTTTTAATTTATAAGAATTATTAAATTATGGCATGGAGAAAAAAAGGAAAAAAAAGAAAAGAAACTGAAAAAACCGAGTGACAAGGACAAAAGGGAAATCAAATTTCCATTTTTTTAATTGAAAAACACATTTTTCGACAATTAATTATTGCTGCAATAATTTCGAACCTAAAGTTTCCTCCTCGCGATATATCGCGATCAGATGACTCTATTTTATCGTATCGCCGACAACTATCATTTTCATTGGATTATCTCATATCGGAATCAAGAAGCGGATCACGTGATATAATACTTACCATAACTGACCACTGACCGATGGTACTTTCGTAATTTACTCCAAAGCTCAGACCCAAACTCCACAACTCACGTCCGAGAAATCTTGTCGTTTCTTCGGAGATCTGAGAGGACTGAAAATCGCTGTCTTAATTTTTCCACTCTCTTCCTCAGCTGTACGTCTTGCCTATTTTCTAAGCCGTTGGATTAAATGCTAAATTTTTTATTTCCTCATTTTCAAATATAAAAAGTTATAAAATAAAAGAAGGAGAAAATCGTTGATATTTTGTTTTGTGGTTTTTTAACCGATGAACACCGATGAAGGTGTTCATCATTCATCAAGGCGATCGAACGGCTTTAAACACAGAGCAAACGTACACCTCAAAAAGTGGGAAAAACATTTTCTCCCGACCCGAGCGGAAGGACAGCTGTCTACTAGAGATTCCGCGCCGATAAACTCGACAAAATGTAGCCGGCTAGAAGGGCCCACGGGACTGTACTTATAGTATAAGTACAGTGGCTTTTCAGAGGTCACCAACAACTTATCAGTGGATATGTCGAGTGACTTATCTAGGTTCCCATATCTGTCTCCCTCTTCTATATATAAGACTCCATTTCTGTGTGTTTGATGGCAAAATATTTTTATTTTTGTTTTAGAGAAGGTAGAGAGAAGCAGTCTAGAGAGAGAAAGTAGTGTTTCTCTCTCCTCTTCTTCCTGTCTCTCTGTTATTTCTCTCCAAATCCATCTTCTCTTTGTTGGCTTTTCAAAGGTAAGCTTCTCTAATCTTCTCTTCCTTGGAATCTAGACTTTAACTCCTTGCCTTTTTTTTTTTTTTTCCCTTTTTTTTTTTTTCATCTTGACTTGCTTTTGTTTGTATCTTTGATTCTCATGGTTTAAAGCTCCTTTTTTTTTTTTTTGTGCGTCTCTGATCCTGAAAAAACCCCTAAAATTTTGACCTTTTCATATGATTTTAGCCTCCAAATGATGATCTAGTTCTGGTTAGAGTTTCTATTTTCTTGTGTTTGGTTTTGTGTTTAATCTTAAATTGGGGAGTTGTTGAAGCTGACCCAGTTGTTGTTTTGTCTTTATTTTGTTTGTTTTGCGCAGATCTAGTGTTATTTTTTGTGAATTTTGTTGATTTGGATACCAACAGGGGGCCAAAACGATGTCGTCTCTCAGTAGAGAGCTTGTGTTCTTGATCTTACAATTTCTTGATGAGGAGAAGTTTAAA
Source organism: Vitis riparia (assembly GCF_004353265.1). Lineage (NCBI taxonomy): Eukaryota > Viridiplantae > Streptophyta > Magnoliopsida > Vitales > Vitaceae > Vitis > Vitis riparia. The sequence goes on along the minus strand of NC_048439.1, from coordinate 9,040,806 downwards.
GAGACTGTTCACAAGTGGGTTTTTATTTTTTATTTTTTATATTTATATATTTATTTTATTTTTGTGACTTGTGATATAATTTTCATTTTTTGGGGGTTTATGGTGATTTTGTGCTGATTTGGTTTTATTATATGGGTTATTTTTTTAAATAGGCTTGAACAGGAATCTGGGTTTTTCTTTAACATGAAGTATTTTGAGGATGAGGTACATAGTGGGAATTGGGATGAGGTTGAGAAGTACCTCTCTGGTTTTACGAAGGTGGATGACAATCGGTATTCAATGAAAATCTTTTTCGAAATTAGGAAGCAGAAGTATCTTGAGGCATTGGACAAGTAAGCTTGCAATTTTTGGAAATGTTACATTACATTTTCCAATTTTTTTTTATTCTTTTCTGAAAATTTATTGCACCATACAATTGTATGGTAGAACTGTATGTGAATTGGGAACATTTGCATCTTTAATAGGCATGATCGGTCCAAGGCGGTAGAAATATTGGTAAAGGATCTAAAAGTTTTTGCAACATTTAATGAGGAGCTTTTCAAGGAAATCACACAACTCTTGACATTGGAGAATTTTAGGTACGTGATTTATGCTAAATTATGTAAAGCCTCACTTTCACATGGTTGTTGTCGTAAATGTTGCCAACATGGGTTTGCTGTATTGAAGGGAAAATGAACAACTCTCTAAGTATGGGGATACAAAGTCTGCTAGAGCAATTATGTTGGTTGAGCTCAAAAAGCTTATCGAAGCAAATCCCTTATTCCGTGACAAGTTGCAGTTTCCTCACCTCAAAAATTCACGGTTACGGACTCTTATTAACCAAAGGTACCTCAATTTTTTCTTCTCTACATGCTATTTCATTGAATTTAAGTAGATTTAGTTTGGACTCACCTTTAAAATAAATTAGTGGTGTTTTATCTTTTGGAAATGAAGTCATTGTACCGTTTCTTGAGTATCATTTGAAATGACTCTATTCCTTTTCCATGGTATTCAAAGTGAGTAGTTTTTTTTGTATGTACATGACTATTCAATGGAAAAACAAAATGTGATGCTTTGTGCTTCACAGTAGAGGGAGTGTAGTACATGCATCATTGTATAAGGGCACAGTGTATTTAAAACAGTGTAGGACCTTCTATATTCACATTACTACTCTTCATCAACATAGAGTAACTTTGATTCACTTCATACAATTCAGTCACATTTAGTGGGTTAAAAGAGAATTGATTTTCTAATACATGCTGCAGCTTGAATTGGCAACATCAACTCTGTAAAAATCCAAGGCCAAATCCAGATATAAAAACTCTTTTTGTAGACCATACATGTGGACAACCAAATGGTGCACGGGCACCATCACCCGCAAACAATCCCTTGCTAGGATCCCTACCAAAAGCTGGAGGTTTTCCTCCTCTGGGTGCTCATGGGGTGAGTTATCTGTCTCAGTTTGTTTCATTAGTAATTTGTTTTTTACACTGGTTGTATGGCTCTCCTGATGTGCTTGAATTTATGTGTTCAGCCTTTTCAACCTACACCAGCACCTGTTCCTACTCCGCTTTGGATGTCCAATCCTTCTACTGTAACTCATCCAGCAGTTTCTGGAGGCCCTATTGGACTTGGTGCTCCATCAATCCCTGGTAATAGTTTCGATTGTTTTTCTTTTTGGCCCACATCCCATGTTTCAGCATCTTATGTTAATGAAATCATATTCCCTGCAGTTTATTTTCTTACCCATTATGATTGTTTCATTGCCTTGTATAGCTGCTTTGAAGCATCCTAGGACTCCTCCAACTAACCCTTCTGTGGACTACCCATCAGGGGATTCTGAGCATGTTGCCAAAAGAGGAAGACCTATGGGAATTTCTGATGAGGTAGTGTGGTTTGGGCTCTCACTGCACTCAGCTATGCAATTATATCACTGGCTCTTGGTTTTTCTACACCTATTATTATAATTATGTCATCTCCTTGTTTCGTTACTTATTCTCATGATGTTTCTTGATTTGTGTGTAGGTGAATCTACCTGTTAATGTGTTGCCAGTGACATTCCCAGGGCATGGTCATAGTCAGGCTTTTAATGCGCCTGATGATTTGCCCAGGACTCTAGTACGGAATCTGACTCAGGGGTCATCTCCGATGAGCATGGATTTTCATCCCGTACAACAGACTCTGCTTTTAGGTCTGCCTTTTCTGGAGCTTATTTTACTTATATAAGCTTTTGGTTTGCTACTTAATATGGTAATTGGTTGGTTTCTGTTTTTTCTAAGGCTTTTTGGATGCTTAAACTAGAAATTAACTTTTGAGTATTCTCAATTGGTGCTTCAGTTGGTACCAATGTTGGGGACATAGGGTTGTGGGAAGTTGGTTCTAAGGAAAAATTGGTTTCAAGGAACTTCAAAGTATGGGATCTTAGTGCATGTTCAATGCCTCTTCAGGTATGTTCCCTGTCCATATTATACACAATTGGACCCTGTACTCTTAATATTTGTTCCACTGGAATGTGCAAAAACATTAACTTATCCTGGTGATGTTCAGGCAGCACTAGCTAAAGATCCAGGTGTCTCTGTTAATCGCATAATCTGGAGCCCGGATGGTTCTTTGTTTGGTATGCTTTAGAATGTTAGGATGCATCAATTTAGGTATTATGATTTTTTTTAGGCTCAAAGTGGAGGAGTATTTAATGTGTCATTTTCCTTCAAAAACCAGGAGTTGCATACTCTAGGCACATTGTGCAAATATATTCTTATCATGGTGGTGATGATGTACGGCAGCATCTGGAGGTACATATAGTATTAAAACTCTTTCTGGATTTTTTGCTGCACTTGAGTTTGCAATCCTAGTGACACTGATTTTTCTTATCTAGATTGATGCTCATGCTGGTGGAGTAAATGATCTGGCATTCTCTCATCCAAATAAGCAACTTTGCGTTATAACCTGTGGTGATGACAAGACCATCAAGGTTGGTTTGTCATTCTTGCTTTTATTAAATATTTAATTGTTTAAATAGCAGGAAAGTTGCAATTCTTTCTAATATGTTGGGATTGTAGGTGTGGGATGCCACTAATGGAACTAAACAGTATACTTTTGAAGGCCATGAGGCTCCAGTTTATTCTGTCTGCCCCCACTATAAGGAGAATATTCAGGTAACAAGTCCATTAGCTTTGGCTATTCTAAGTTTGTCATGTTTTTTCGCCTTCCTGTAACTACTTTCTTCTGTCATCCCTCGGTCCTGATGTTCTGTTTGTGCTTTTATGCTTCAGTTTATCTTTTCAACAGCACTTGATGGGAAGATAAAAGCATGGTTATATGATAACTTGGGATCTCGAGTTGATTATGATGCTCCAGGTCGCTGGTGCACAACAATGGCTTACAGTGCAGATGGTACAAGGTTGGTTTACTCTACCCATTTGCTAGTGCTACAAGTCCTCATCATTTGTTGGTGTGCCAATCAGAATTATTGATGAGTATTTTGGTGTTTACCTTTTCTTTCGGGTGGTGGGTTTTCATATTTACAGGCTCTTTTCATGTGGAACAAGTAAGGATGGGGATTCATATATTGTTGAATGGAATGAAAGTGAAGGGGCAGTTAAAAGGACCTACCAAGGGTTCAGGAAACGTTCTTCGGGTGTTGTGCAATTTGATACAACTAAAAATCGGTTTTTGGCTGCTGGCGATGATTTCTCTATTAAATTTTGGGATATGGACAACATTCAACTTCTAACAATCCTTGATGCGGAAGGAGGGCTTCCAGGGCTTCCTGTAAGTTGATTAAATTGAAGTGAAATGTAAGAAAACATTTTTAAAACAATGCAAATGGCCTAAATCATTCATCTTTGCTTTTCATGATTTCTAGGCAAGCCCACGCATTCGCTTCAACAAGGACGGCACTCTCTTGGCTGTTTCTGCTAATGAGAATTCGATTAAAATCTTGGCTAATTCTGATGGTCTTAGATTGTTGCGCACATTTGACAATCTTTCTTATGATGCTTCAAGAGCATCTGAATCTGTGACAAAGGTAGGTCTGTTTGATGATTATGAGTTCTTGTGGCACATCACTCCACTCCATTATGCAATAAATCCTGCTGAACATGTATTATTTCATGCAGCCTGCCATAAATTCAATTTCAGCTGCTGCTGCTGCTACTAGTGCTGGACTAGCAGACAGAGGTGCATCTGTGGTTGCTATTGCTGGAATGGTGTGTTAACTAGCTGTGTTCTCTATATCCACTAAACTTGCTAATTTTGAATATGTGCATCGTTTAAAGTAACATTTGTCCTTTAATCTCACTTATTTATTTATTTATATTTTTTATTTAATGCTGATTTAAAATATCGTGGTTTCTTTTATATAAATTGAACCTTGTGTCATGACTTTATGGTTATCCTGTTACATCTCAAGTAATGTATAATTAATTTTGTTAGAATGGGGACGCCAGAAACATGGGGGATGTGAAACCCAGATTAGCTGAAGAAACAAATGACAAATCAAAGATTTGGAAGCTCACTGAAATCAATGAAACGTCGCAGTGTCGGTCATTGAGGCTTCAAGAAAACTTGAGAATAACAAAGGTATGTTATTTGTTTGCTGGATTTCTTCTTGAGAAATACTGATCAGTTTTTTTTTTCCTCCTCTTTCCTCTGAAATCTTTTGCTTCATTTATTGTACTGATGTTTTGAATTCACTCTTGTTTACACCAAGCTAGATTGCTTTTTTCCCACTTAAACAAGCTGCTGCAGGTTTCAGCAAAGCTTTATATGTTTTTATAACTTGGCTTTTAATCTGTATAGATGAATCCATACATCTAAGTTCACCTTAGATTACCATCTCTTCTTGGTGCTGCATCTTTTCTTTTATCCAGTGAACCCACAAAGACATTATCTGCTGTCATAAAGCCCATATAGAACATCTAGCCTTGTTGGTGTCCCTTAAATTTTCCTTTTATCTCAATTGATACTCAACAGATAAGTAACTTAGAATATTTCTCCATTTCTCCATCCCTCTCAAATTTTGTATGGAAGTGTCCTCTATAAGCTCACCTAAAAGCAGAGTGCTTCAACAGAACCTGTTCTTCTTTACGCCTTAAATCTGTACTTGCAGGGACCGATGTTTCCTATTGCAACTTTAATTGTCAAGGTTTTAGATTTCAGCTCAGACTTTATTGTTTATAGAAAGTAGAACTAATTCATAAAGATTTACAAGACAAGAACAAAACCTTACATACTTCATGTCTAATTTGAAATTCTGTTACCTCAAAAGTGGGTCAAGTGGTGGATGTTCTGTGTGGGATTTTTGGAAGTTTAAAACCATAAGAAGTGATAGCTTCCAGAAGTTTAGAACCATACAGAGTGAACATCCATATGTTTTCCTGTTGGGACATTGCTGTACTAGTTGCAAAAGAGTAGAGCCCTCAAATGGTGGTGTATAGTATGGTTTTTATTTCTGCACTGGTGCTTTTGACAATGCAAGTATTGGGAGAAGAATTTGTGGAGTTAGGGAGAGTTCAAAGTTTCCTCTGAACTCCCTAAAAATACATCTTCAGAGTAAGCAACTATGTCGAACACATTATCTGCTTGAAACATGATGTAAACTTTCCACTGTTTTCTTTTTCCATGACACAGGATCTAAATATCGCTATCATGGAGAATAAACCCAATTTTGGGCATTGAATGAATAACATATTTACTTGTTACTCTTTAGTATCTTCTGTACCCATAGCAAGTGTTTGTGGTTCTAAAACCTAGAGCTAGTTTAAACTCTGGTTTGCCTTTCACTCTCAATCTGAGTTAACCGATGTCTAAAAATGTGCTATTTATTCATATTCTCAAGTTGGTGTAAATTAGAACAATTAAGATGTAGACAATATACAGGGACTTAAATTTTTTTTCCATTTTTAGCTATTTTTTTCCTCATGATTTTTATTTCATATCAATTTGAATCATGAATAAATTTGGTTTTATCTTTTTTTGATAGAACAATTATTAAATTAAATAAAGTCATGATAATTGAAATCCATCTTGATTCATTGGATTTTTCTCATCCCATATTGCATTTGCCTCCAACAAGAAAACAATGTCCTCATCAGCTTCTTCTTAATTGCTGCAGATATCAAGGTTGATCTATACAAATTCTGGTAATGCTATTCTGGCATTAGCATCAAATGCCATTCATTTTCTTTGGAAGTGGCAGCGCAATGATCGTAATTCGAGTGGCAAGGTACAAATAATCCAAGCCTCAATTTTAGGAAATGAGTTGTTGATATCTTCATAATAATAATAGATGCTTCCTTGTGTAGGCAACTGCCACTGTTTCACCTCAATTATGGCAACCAACAAGTGGCATTCTAATGACCAATGATGTTGCTGACACTAATCCTGAAGAGGCTGTTCCCTGCTTTGCCTTGTCTAAGAATGATTCTTATGTAATGTCAGCTTCAGGAGGGAAGATTTCCCTTTTCAATATGATGACATTTAAGGTAATGTATAAAAATAAATATTTTATTCTTGGATGTAGTTTCATGAGCATATAATTTGACCAATTTCTATTTCTTTGGACCATATGCAGACAATGACTACTTTCATGCCTCCACCACCTGCAGCAACATTTCTTGCTTTCCATCCTCAAGATAACAATATTATTGCTATCGGGATGGATGATTCTACAATCCAGATATATAATGTCCGCGTAGATGAGGTAGAGTACAGTTAATGGGTAGTTATCATTCATCCCATATGTTAACGAGCAAGACTTCTTATTTGGATACCATTTTCTTGATGCAGGTTAAAAGCAAGCTTAAAGGCCACTCTAAGAGAATAACTGGCCTTGCCTTCTCTCATGTTCTTAATGTGCTAGTTTCGTCTGGAGCAGATGCTCAGGTTTTTTAATTTTTCTATTCTGATGTTTTGTCAGATTCCACCCTTTTTTTTTGTCTGTCAAAATGTTTTACTGATTTCCCTGTTTGCAGATTCCATCTTTTTCTCTTCTCTTGTTTTCTTTTTGGGTCAAAGAATCAAAATGTCAATTGATTTTTTTGTATGCACAATTAGGCTTATTTAATATAGTTCTTGAATCCATCAAAAATTGCAAAATCCTTAATATTTTCACTGTCTCCAAAATGATAATCTGGGCTTCTTTTTTGTCCTACCCAAATTGCTTTTCTCCACCTCTTGGATTTTTATGAACTTATTCACAAAAGGTTCCAATCCTTTGAAATTTGAGCAATTCTTCACACCAAATTGTTCCTGAATTTGACACTATTAATTGAAGTCGTTCTCTGTTTTGGTTCCTTATTGCGCCAAATAGAACTTTGATGATATTGTCTTATCATGTTACATCTTCTATGTCCAGCTTTGTGTGTGGAGCTCTGATGGATGGGAAAAGCAGAAGTCGAGATTCTTACAGGTTCCAGCTGGAAGGACATCAACAGGACAATCAGATACCCGTGTTCAGTTTCATCAGGACCAGACACATTTCCTGGTTGTTCATGAGACTCAGCTTGCCATTTACGAAGCAACAAAACTAGATTGTGTAAAGCAGGTACTCTTTTTCTCTAATCACATTCACTCCTCTGCTTCTTGCTTTCAGTTTCTTATGATATTTTTTTCTTCTTATTTTTCAGTGGGTTCAACGTGAAGCTGCTGCTCCAATATCCCATGCAACCTTCTCATGTGATAGTCTGCTAGTATATGCCAGTTTCTTAGATGCAACTGTCTGTGTATTCAGTGCTGCAAATCTCAGGCTACGATGTCGTATTAATCCTACTGCTTACCTTCCTGCCAGTGTCAGGTATTTACTTTGCTCTGTGGGCCAGGTGGGATTTATTTGAAAAATCTCCTTTATCTTGATACAATGCTTTTAAGTTGGTTTGTTTCAATTATAATTATGTTGGTACAACATAGAAACACCCACATCCCATGGACAAGATGACAATTGAATTCCAATGAAGCATGCATCCATTTAAAGCATGGTAATTACAAGTAAAACTGTAAAGCATTTATATGAATCTTGCCTAGGTGCTCCATTTTGTATAGGGAAGCTCTTTGTTGATTGCTGCTGCTACTTTTACTGCTGGTACATGTCTGCATCCATCTAGAAGTTGGTGTATATTATAAGTCACATTAACACAGCCCTAGCATATACATATAGAAACATGTGACAAGGAAGTGAAACTAAATTTTAAAATAAATTCAAACTAGTGCTTTTTTTTTTTGTTGTCTTTTCACAAGTGTCTTTATTTCATGTTCTTCCCTGGTTGAGAAGCACTTGTGTGAAGCTTATCTTGTGACATATGATATTCCTCTATAACACTCTTATGAGCTTGCTTTTAGCACTGATGATAGAGATTTTTGTTTCTATTTTTCTTTTTGAATCTTGAATGTGCACCAAAATGATAAATTCTTTACCGTATAATATGTTCAAATAAAATATATATCCTGCGAGTTGCTAATGAGTTTTCTCTGCCAATGTGAGACACCATCCACTAATTGTTGGTGGCTCCTGGATTATGGACTCCAAATTTATTGAACTTGCTGCTTCTTGTTCTTGTTCTTAAACTATATTGCTTCAGTCTGAGATCCTTGATTATGGGATATCAAATAATAGGTCCATTCTACATATAAGAATGTGCAATTATTGTCAATATCCTGTCCCTGCAATTATGTAGTCCATTTTGTTATGAGAGAATCAAGCTCTCTACCTCCAGCATGTGTGATTTCTGTTGTTGATTCCCACTAAAAAATTTCTGTCTGCAGCAATTCTAATGTACACCCCCTTGTGATTGCGGCACATCCACAAGAGCCAAATCAGTTTGCATTGGGATTATCTGATGGTGGAGTGTGTGTTTTTGAGCCCCTTGAATCCGAGGGCAAATGGGGTGTGCCACCACCTGTTGAGAATGGATCAGCTAGTAGTGTGCCAGCTACACCTTCAGTTGGACCTTCAGGTTCAGATCAACCCCAAAGATGATCAAACGGCTGCCAGAGCACAAGTTCTTTTACATGCTTGGCTTACTGGCACTCTAAATTTAGGTATGCTTTTGCCTGACTGGCTGCAATGTTTCTTAAAAACGATTATTTAAACCTGGACAAACCCATCTAGTTTCTCCATTAATTGAACTCCTCACCATGTTGATTCAACACCAAATTGGGTGGTTTGTAAATTTAGGGGAAGTATACACTGCTTCCATTTGAAATGATGGCTTAAAAAGGTTTATCAAACATGTGAATGGTTTTGTGAAGTCATCCAGTTTGTGTCAGCAGTTGAACCAACATACTCTTCCTGGCCGGGTTATTAGCAGTCCAAATTTCCTAAAACCACCTTTGACTCTTTTTTTTTTTTTTTTTGCATTTTCTTTCTTTCCTCTTTTTTATTTATTTTTTCTTATTCATGGGTGTCTTGATATTTCTTGTGCAGATTTTCAGGATATGTAATTTACTCAAGGATTGAAATCTGTTGATGTAGATCTAACTTATTGGGGTAAGGTTCTGCTTGAGGTAAATGCTGTAGAAGAATTAATAGTGAAATATTTTTTCTTTTTAAAAGGAAATTTCTTTGAGGAAGTCTTTCTTCTCTCTACTTTGTTAACATTTTGCTTCAATTATTGAATAGTAATGCTGTTTTATGCATCGAACGGAGTCATGTCTGAAATGTACATTACTTGGATTTCCTTTCAGTCCTCTCCTCTTTTTATGAACTGCCACCAGTTGATAGCAAAATTCAATTTCAAGGGGCATCCAGACTCTGTTTTTGGAATTGTAATTATACGTTCTATGAACAACTCCACTTTTTCTCCCCCTGTTTTGTCTTGCCAGTGTGGCTTAAGGTCTTCACCCTTGTTCCTTCCATGTCTAGAAGCTCCAAATCTGAAACTCTGTTTTGATATTCAGCCGGGGTCTTAAATATTCAAGGCGAAGTTAAAATGCGTGAGAAGGATAAATGTATTTGTTTGATGATCTTTGATTGATCAGGTGAGCACAATGGCCCCTAGAGTAGAGCAACCATAGGTGGGTCTCACCCAAGCTGGAGAGTGCCATCTATATGCAGATCTATATGCTCTTACAAACATGATTAAGCTTGAGCCCATAGTAAAATATGCAGATCCAAATGATAAATATGAGTGCTAATAATAAGCTCTTTTGTTGATAGCACTTTTTGTAGATGACAAGTTAGTATTTTAAGAAGTCAAAAGCTATTTTTTAGGTTTAATAAGAGTTTTTACATGTGTTCGGTTAATTTTGTTCGAAGAGTTTATGGTTGTAAAAAGGATTTTAATATGAAAGTCAGGAAAATGATATTTCAAATAGAAATTTTATTTTGATAATGAACTTTTATAAGACCAATATTACCTTTTAAATGTATGAAACCATCCCAAACGAGGCCTTAGTTTCAATCAATTAATCCCCACAAATTTTAGTTATAGACAAAAACATGGAAATAATATGGTTAAAGTCTTAGGTGGTGTTTGTTTTTTTACTTAATTCTAAATAGAACCTTAATACTTAATAGTATTAAATATTAGGTTGTTTGTTTTTGTAGTATTTTATTTCTATTAAGTATTAAAAAGTAAAAAAAATCATTGTGTTATTTTTTCTATTTAGAAAAAGCCACATATTTTGGCTTTTTCTATTTAGTAAAAAGTTTATAACAAGTCATGAAAAAGTAAAAAAACAAACAACCTAAATTCTAAAACTAAATGGTTTTCAGTAAAAAGCCAAAAAAACAAACACCACCTTAGTAAGAACAGTTACAAAATTTGAGATGTAATAAATTCAATAATTTGAAAAAAAAAAAGAGAAAAATTATATATAAAGAAAAATTGACAAGAGTGTGCAAAATTTGTGTAGCTCAAATATTCTATTTTCTAGATAAAAATTAATAATTATAAAGATCTAGAAGTCTGTTTAAGAGTTTTGGTAGGGTTTGACTTACTGTGGCAATAAAAATTGTCCCCCATGCTCAAGTGTATGCCCGGCCTGTTTGACCCTGTGATTTATTAATAAAAACAAAAAAATTGTTTTGAAATTTTTTTAACACTGTTTATTGTTTTTTAAAAATAAAGTGAAATAAAAAATAATTTTTAAAGAATCAAATAGAAGTTTTTTTCATTAATTTTTTTTAAATAAAAAGAAAATATAGATCCGTTTAGTTTTTTAACTTAAAAATAATTTTTAAAAATAAGTTTTAGAAAATATGGGCAAACACACTCTTAAATTTTATTTTTATTTTTTAGTTTTTACTTTTAGCATTAGTCAAATAAAAAACTCCTTTGCCCTTACCAATAAAAAAAAGTGTCAATTACCAAATATTAAAAAAATCAACACCTATTGGAGAAAGTTATAATAAATATGAATTTCACATAAGTAATTGAGAAATCAAAAATAAAAATAAATATAAGGATTATGTTTATGATATTTAAAAAAAGTAATAGAGATAAAATAAAAAATAAAAGAAAGATAGATTGAAATGGTAGACATATAGAAAATTTTCGTCTGTGATCAATGACAAAATGCCATCAAAACTTGGCGAAATATTATCGATATTTCAGGTTTTGGTGGACCCCTGTAGAAAATATTATGGGATGTATCGAATGGTTGAAATTTCCAATCATTTTTGGATTTCTTTTCCTGATTTATCGTTTTTTTGTTCGATTCAACCTTGTTCTTCTCGGTGAAAAGCTAGCTTCCATCCACTTGGGTAACCATGCCCATGTTAAACTTCCTACCCTACATATTATATAATATAGTATATTGACACGTAAATTTTGTATGCATTTATGAAAAATAAAATTTTAATAAACAAATTAATTTAATTATCTTATTTTCAAATTCCATTTAATTTACAATTGAAAATCCAAAAATCATGAGTTGAATGCCAAAGATATATAAATATGTAAATAAAATTATAAATATTTTTAAATAGAAAAATAATCACACATATATATGTAAAGTAGATATATAATCATTTTAGTATTAAATCACACATATAAATATTCATATATTAATTTCTTTAATAAAATAATTTTAATATATGTATTATTGTCTCACCGAGATAAGATTCCTTCATTCAATAGTGTTGTGGAATTACATTGATATTCATTTTAGTACTAAAAGAAACTATTATAGTGTAATATTTATAAATTATTGACATGACATTTAATTAAATTAAATAATTAATGTAAATTAATATTAAATGTACATTTAGAAAATTCATATTTCTTATCAATACACATGATATTGTTGCTAAATATCACAACTTATATTATACATGTATTAATTTATTCAACAAAGCGATTTCAATATATGTATTATTGTTTCTTTATCACTTTGAAGTTTTTCTAAATGTTTTTACAAGTTTTGATCAATTTTTGTTATATCGATATTTTTTGTCAAAATTTTTGTTGATATTTTTCAATATATTTGTAAAATCCTTCAATTGGTATATTTGTAAAAACCGATATTTTCATATCATGAATTAACTTGTTGTGTTTACCATTTTGATGAGAGCTGACATTAAATGTTTCTTAATCAACCTATACAATACTTCAATACCTCAAGACATATAAAGTTGCAAAAGTTAGAGATGAATAAGGAGTAATAAGTTGAGCTTTTATCATATAAGACCACTTTACTAGGATTCATTGGTCCTAGTGCTTAGTGCTTGGCCAAATGAGGGTTCATAACACTTTCACCTACCTTTAGAGGAGCCTCACTAAACTATTGAAGGTTGCTGAGTTTATTGAGGATATAAGCAATTTACCTTTATGACTAGAAAGTTCTATTGAACTATATGTACTCACGTAAGGGGTCATTTAAGAACAATGTGACACTATGCTAGAACTACTAACTTATTATCCGATTAATAGAATGGTAAAATGGATGAATTGATATGTAAAGGAGGGTGGTGTTGGTCCAACTTCCTTCTTTTAGCTTTAATGGAAGGAAAAGAGAAGGAAACTAGAAAAGGTAAATAGTGAGAGTGACTTCCCTTTCCATCTTCAAAATACAATTTTTACTCCTTTCGTTGGCCAATCCTTTCAAGGTTTGTTTTAAATTTTAGATTATAATTATACCTAAGCATTGTGTAGGTGCACTTAGGATATTAGAGAAAAACAAATGGGGTTTTGACGGGGTTATATATAGAAGATAAGAGGGTTATGCTATGATGTCCCACATCGGATAGGGGAGAATGTTTCTGGTGCTATATATGTAGGGACTCCTTTCAACTAAATAGACGCGTTTTAAAGCCGTGAGGGCCCCATTGGGCAAAAGCGAACAATATCTACATGATTGGGTGCGGGCCATTACAAATGGTATAAGAGCCGATCCCCGACCCCGGTGTGTGGGTTTGTTTGGCCCCGTAAGGGGTGTTTATTTGTTTGGCCCCCCAATTCTATGGGACACAACGAGGACGTTGTGTCTGCATGGGGGGGTGTTTGTGATGTCCCACATCGGATATGAGAGAATGTTCTTCGCGCTATATATGTAGAGACTCCTCTTAACCAAGTAGACGTGTTTTAAAGCCGTGAGGGCTCCCTTGGGCAAAAAGCGGACAATATCTACATGGTTGGGTGCGGGCCGTTACATATGCAGAGACCAGAAAGAATGTAAGGTAAAAATAGTGATTTTCTATGGCGATTGGTGAGACAATGTCAACGGGGACACTGGCTTGGAGATGACATGGATTAGGAAAAGTAGTAGTTTTTGAAAGAAAGGGAAAATATCCAAAATGTCAATAGAGGGCTCTACTTATGAGAGAATGATTTTACCTTTTGAATAATCTTTTTTCTTATTATTAACTTACAAATATTAGAAAAAAAAGTAGTGAGATTGAGTTAGCGTATATAGCTGTGAGTTAGCGTATATTATATAACTATAAGTTAATGTATATTACACAATTTTGATTCATACAATTGTATCTTTTTTGTATAGTTGTTTATTATTATGCATAGTTGGCAATCCTAAAATAATCTTGTGCATCTTGTATAAATACCTTGAGATATATTGAAAAAGTATTCAACAATTTATCAAGTTGGTATCAGAGTTGGAGTAGGGAATTTCCACTATTGCCTAGCTGACTCTTCTTCCATAGTTTTTTTCACCCTCTTCGTTACCATATCATGCATGTTTGCAAAAACAAATTTGAGTGTTTTTGACAACAAAAGGTCATCCATGGTGAACATTCATGAGACTACCTCTCCAACAATTTCTATTAAGTTGGATGGTTCTAATTATCTTGTTTGGTTTCAAATTTTAAAGATACATATTATTGGTAGAAAAAAGAAGGGTTATATCATAGGAAGGAAGATTGCACTTGTAGAGGATGACCCAAACTATGATGAATGGGAGGCCAAAAATGATCAAGTTAAGTCTTAGCTCATCAATTCCATGACTAACAAGTTGATATCACACTTTGTGCAATTTGGAATGGCTAAGGGGGTTTGGGACATAGTCAAGAGAAGTTATCTTGATGTCTTTGAATTCTTCTCAAGTATATGAACTGATGAAAAAATATTTTCAATCACACCAAGGTGGTCGGCCCTTTGTAGAATACTACAATGAGTTAAACTCAATATTCATGGAACTTGATTATCGAAGGCCCCATGATATGATAAGTGTAACTGATATTGAGAAACAAAGGAAACACATTGCTAAGGATCGGGTTTATATATTTCTTACAGGTCTTGATCACAATTTGAATCAAGTTAGCAGTTATGTTTCAGTCAACTCTCCTTTACTAAGTCTAGAGGAAGCCTATTCACTAGTCTATCGTGAAGTGTAGAGGTAGGTCACCATGGGAACATAAGATCACTCTAAGGTTTCTACAATGGCTGTCCATAAGAATAACACATGACCAATATGTTTTACTTCTTCTACCGACTCTTCTTCTTGCTTATAAACTCATTGCAAATAACACTAAACATATGGTAGATGTTTTTAGAAGAAGCATAATTATCCAAAGTATTACAAACTTAAGAAAACTTAAAAGAAGAACAAGAAATCTACTCAGGTTTCCTTTATCGACGCTACTCCTCCAACTTTTGCTTCTGAGGTTTCTCGATTATCTTCTTAAGAAGGTAATTTTGGTTTGACCTTTATTTCTATTGCCTTTAACACTTGGATATTAATTCAGGGGCCATTGATCGTATGACTAGTAATTCTTCCTTTCTTGACTCTTTAATGCTCTCACTTGTTAAGTTTGTTCAGGTTGCTAATGGAACTCCTATGCTAATTTCAGGAGCCAGGAATGTCTCACTTTCTCCCACACTCTCCATGTCCTCTGTCTTACTTGAGTCTAGTCTCTCTAATAGCCTTCTTTCCATTGGCAAGATTTCCAAACACCTTAATTATTTTGTAACCTTTCATTCTACTCATTGTGTGTTTTAGGACAATCTTACGAAGATAATGATTGGGATTGGTAAGGAGTGGGGAAGTCTTTACTACTTAGAGGGGGCAAGATAAAATTTGAATCTAATCGTGTTTTTCAAGTAGCAAAAGAGATGTTTGATAGAGAAAAGATTTTTATTTTTATTTTTTATGGCATTGTTGATTAGACCACCGATCTTTTTCTTATTTGGAATGTTTATTACCTTAGTTGTTTTGAAATATTTTAGTTTCTAGTTTAAGGTGTGAACAATGCATTTATGCTGAAAATCATTGTGTACCTTTCAAAATAAGTCTTAATAAAAGTCCAATTCCTTTTACCCGTGTTTTTACAAATGTGTAAGGTAATTTTCTACTTCTTCTGTTTCTAGTCATATATACTTTGTATCTTTTATTGATGATTCTACTAGATTGAGCTGGGTATATTTGCTTAAGTCTAAGAATGATGTTCTACATATTATTCCTCAATAATCCAAAACGTTTGCTAGACAATTTAATACTTAGGTCTTAGTCTTTCACTCTGACAATGGTTGTGAGTTTTTGATTCAATCCCTTGTTGAATGGAATCTCCACTAGACAATGTGTACATATACACCATAATAGAACAACATAGTAGAGTGTAAACATCAACACATTCTAGAGGTGGCCTAAGCTTTATGCTTTACTATGCATGTCCCAAAACGTTTCTAGGCTAAGGTTATCAAGAGTGTTGTATTTCTCCTCAATCAAATGCCTGCTCATGTCATTGATTATCAAAGTCCTTTGTGAATGTTATCACGATTTCACCCTATTTCTTCTGCTTTGAATCTTTGTCTTAAAGTTTATGGTTATTTATGTTATACTTATATACACTCTCATCAAAGGGATAAGCTTGATCCTCGTGCTCTTAAATGTGTCTTTCTTGGCTACTCTAATTCTTAAAAGGGTTATAAATGCTTTCATCCTCTTACAAGAAAATACTATGTCTCCATGGATGTCAACTTCTGCAAACCGGAGTATTATTTTTGTGGGAATGTGTTTCTAATTCCTCTTTAAAGGGAGATTAATAGTAAGGAAGAGGAAAGGTTATGGTTAGAAGAGAAGAGATTATGGATTTTAGGTTAGGGGAAGGATTCAACTGATTTGCATAAGGGAAAGTCTTTAGATGCTTCCAACCCTATGACACTTGAGTTTGAATATGAGGAAAGAAAATGTGAAAGACCAGATAGATTATTCTAATAAGGTTATACAAGGAAGAACAAAGATGCTAATGCTATACCTTTTCAAGGTTCCAATACTCCTATTAATGATACTACCATATCATTAAATGACTCTTCCATCGAGACTAATCCTAAGGTACATGTTCCTTCACCTGTAACTTCTGAAACATTTACCTTGAATCCACGAGTTGGTAATCAAGGTATGAGATATCCTCTCATGATGGTAAAGAACTTGATAGGTTAGGTTTCTTAAAATCATCTTTTAATGTTGTCTATCTTATTTTAATTTCATCTCTTATTGTCGTCTATCTAAGATTCACCTTGCTTTTGCTCTTCAGTTATCCTTTGTGTTTATTTCTAGTCATTTTTAGGGGTTCTTTGAAGATCATATATAGAAGTTTGCTATGGTAGAAGAAATGAAGTCTTTCTAAAAGAATTCTACTTGGGAGATGGTTGAGTTCCCTTAGGAAAAAAAGATAGTGGGAATTAAATGATTGTTTTCAGTAAAGTACAAGTTAGATGGGACAATTGATAGGTACAAAACTTGATTGGTTGCAAAGGGACATACTCAAACTTATGGAATTAATTATCAAGAGACTTTGCCCCTGTGACTAAGATGAACACTGTTAGAGTCATATTCTCTCTTATGGTTAATTTGAATTGGACATCACCATAGTTTGATGTGAAGAATGCCTTTCTCCATGGTGCTATGTTAGATAAAGGCATACATGGATCCCCCTTTAGGGTTTACACCAAAAGGAGGCAAGGTATGCAAACTAAAAAAGGCTTTATATGGGTTAAAGCAACCACTAAGGGTATGGTTTGGAAAGTTGAGGTACTCGATGAAAAAGAGTATGGTTTTAAACAAGCTATGGTAAATCACACTCTAAATAATAAGAGAAATGGTGATGACATTGTAATGCTTATTTTTATTGTTGATCATATGGTTGTCACAAGTAGTAACTCTAGAAAAATAGTGAAGCTTCAAAGCTAAGCTATCTGGCTAAGGAATTTGGAATGAAAGACTTGGGTGCTCTAAAATACTTCTTGCGTATTGATTACTACCAAAAAGTGCTATTTTGTAGACCTAATTATAATGGTTTTTAAGCACCTTTGTGTAGTAATCATATTCATTTAACCCAATTAATTCATTAAGGTCCTTAGTAATTGGTTTTAACCATTTTGTGGCAAGTTTACATGTTTTTATCAGCTTATGAATCAATTCAAGCATACCAAATGATGGAGGAGCTACTTGGACAAGTTAAAGGGAGGATTTTGGAAGTTTACAGGCTTGAATTTCAAGTGGAAACACGAGCACAAGCAAAGAGAATGCAAAGAGGAAAAACAAGCAAAGTGAAGAGGAAAACAGAGGACAGCAGCTGTAGTCTTCTTTCGAACTTTTGGAGCACTTCCCGAAGTCCATTTTCTACATACTATATACCATTTCAAAGCTCAGGAAGTCAAGAATCCAACGCTTCAAACCGTGTACAATTTGGAGCTGAAATGAGGAAGATATGGTCTTTGGAAGACAACTGCATCAAATCTTGTGAAAATTTCGCAAGGTGAATTTCTCCTTGCGAAATTTCGCAAGGGGATTTTCCTCACGATGCGAAATTTTGCCATTTCGCAACGTTGCGAAATTTCGCAAGGAGGATTTAGGCACATTGCGAAAATGCCGAATTTCCTCTGTTTCTCCACGCACGCACCACCGACTTCCCATATATTTTTAGCTTGATATTTTCTCATGTAAATTCCTTTTGTAACCTTGTAATCAACCAATGAAAAGGTTGCTTTTGTAATAGCTTTTGTAATTTAGCTTGTTATTGTCTTTAAATAGAGGTGAAGAGCCTCAGACGAAAAAAAGAGCTTGTAACCCGTAACCTTAGAAATTATAAGAGCTCTTTTGTTCAAAAGCTTCTTTTCTCCTTTCTTTCTCATTTTCTTAGTAGCCAAACATCCTTGGAGGATGAAATCCCCAAGGATGAGAGGCTAAAACCTTTTAGTTTCTTGAAGTAATGGATGCCATGTGAAGCTCCCGTGTTAGGATGGAGATTTCCAAGCCATAAATGTAAGTAGCCAAGCATCATAAATGTTTTCATTCAAAGTAAAGCTTTTAATCCCTCTGACTTGCTTTGAATGGCCAATACTTGATAACCTTTTGGTCTCAGTGGATTCTTATTGTTAGATCCACTGACGTTCATTAGTTATCTCCTACGAGCCATTGTATTGCAAGTGGAGGAGATGTCCTATATCAATAAAAGAGCATTTATGAGGTTCAGCTACCCTTTTTGTAAGTTTTCAAGGACTAAAACTTAGTTGTTAAACTCATACCGGTTCGGGAAGTAAGCATCACCTTAGTTGCTTCCCCAACTCGAGGTGAAAAGTCCCAAAATCTCCATTTTTACACAGTGAGTTAAGCATGGCTATCCAAAGCTTTGAGAAACTTCTTTTTCCATCTTTTAACCTATTTTCATGTTAGTTTAGTTTACAACACCTTCATCTTTTTATGTTTTCATCTTAACCTAATTTTTATTAAGAAAAGTTCACTCCATCCTCCGAACTTCACCAGTTAAAGTAAAAACCCATCCCAGTGTTCGATCCTAGAGCCACTATACTATAGTAGCTTTGCTACTTTAGTGTAAGGACGTTAGGTATAAATTTTGTTGATACCCTTACATGCCAAGCTACCAAGAGTCGGGTTATCAAATGGCGTCGTTGCCGGGGATGGTGCTATTTCACTGTGAATACATCAGCCGGAGGTAACTTGTGAGACTTCTCATGAGTAAGGTGAATTCTATCTCATTTTTCATTTACTAGCTTTTTATTTTAGTTTTAGAGCATTTTTAACTTAGTTTAGATAAGTTTCTTTTAGCTTTTAACTTTCATTTTTAGTTTATTTTTCATACTCTGTTTTTCCTTCCGCATGCTCTGTTTTTTTTTCTTTTTCTTTGTTTTGTTTATTTGTTTTGTTCCATCTGAATCCGTGCATGCCCTATTGGATTAGAGACCAAGAGGGAAGGTTAGTGCGGATAGAGACTCCACGAGCTACTGAATTAGAGATTATTTTGAAAGTCATGGAGAATCAGCCAGAGGACCAACATTCACAACACGGGCAGGGGAATGATCCGAACTTGTATAGGTCCATGAGGGACAGGATGCACCCTCTGAGGATGAGTGCACCATCTTGCATCATTCCTCCTACAGAGCAATTGATTATAAGGCCACACATCGTGCCTCTGCTTCCTACTTTCCATGGGATGGAAAGTGAAAATCCATATGCGCACATAAAGGAATTCGAAGATGTGTGCAATACTTTTCAAGAAGGGGGAACAGCTATTGAGCTTATGAGGTTGAAGCTCTTTCCATTCACATTAAAGGACAAAGCCAAGATATGGCTCAATTCTTTGAGGCCGAGAAGCATAAGAACATGGACAGAACTTCAAGCTGATTTTTTGAAGAAGTTTTTCCCTACTCACAGAACGAATGGATTGAAGAGACAAATCTCCAACTTCTCAGCACGTGAGAATGAAAAATTTTATGAATGCTGGGAGAGGTATATGGAGGCCATCAATGCATGTCCTCACCACGGCTTTGATACATGGCTTTTGGTGAGCTATTTTTATGATGGCATGTCATATTCAATGAAGCAGATATTGGAAACAATGTGTGGGGGTGATTTCATGAGCAAGAACCCTGAGGAGGCTATGGATTTCCTAAGTTATGTCTCAGAGGTTTCCCGTGGATGGGATGAGCCCAATAGCAGAGAAATGGGAAAGAGGCCAGTTCATCAAACGTCAAGAGGGGGAATGTACAATCTGAGTGAAGACATGGAGATGAAAGCCAAGGTGGCTGCCATGGCTAGAAAAATAGAGGAAATGGAGTTGAGAAAAGTTCACGAAGTCCAAGCTATTTCAGAACCTCAACAACAAGCCAATCCTTGCTCCATCTGTCAGTCATTTGAACATATGGTGGAAGAATGTCCCACTATTCCAGTAGCAAGAGAAATGTTCGGGGAACAAGCTAACTTGATTGGCCAATGGAAGCCAAATTCAAATGCTCCCTATGGCAACACGTACAACTCTAGCTGGAGGAACCACCCAAACTTTGCATGGAAGCCAAGGCCAAACCCATATCAGTCACCAGCCCAATCAAGCCAACAGAGTCAAGGTCAATCCTCAGTTGAGCAAGCACTCGTAAGCCTTGGCAAGGTTATGGGTGACTTTGTGAGTGAGCAAAAATCATCAACTCTCAACTAAATCAGAAGATTGACAACGTAGAGAGTACATTGAACAAGAAGATAGATGGGATGCATAATGAGTTGTCTCAGAAAATTGACAACATCCAATATTCCATCTCAAGGCTCACAAATTTAAACACTGTCAATGAGAAAGGGAAGTTTCCCTCTCAGCCTCACCAAAATCCTAAGGGGATACATGAAGTGGAATCCAAGGATGAGGATTCTTCAAAGGTGAGGGACGTGCAAGCTATTATCACTTTGAGAAGTGGTAAGGAAGTGCATCAGCCGGAGCATGATCAGAGGAAAGCCAAAGAAGACAAGGCTGATAGAAAAGAAGAAAAGAAGAAAGAACAAAAGGGAAAGGAAGTTCAGATGAAAGAAAGCATCATTCCTAGCATGGGTGAGGAACCTCAAATTCTTTTAAAGGAAGGCATGATGAAGAAGCACATGCCTCCTCCATTTCCTCAAGCCTTGCGTGGGAAGAAACCAATCAAGAATGCTTCTGAGATTCTTGATGTGCTAAGACAAGTGAAGGTGAATATTCCCTTACTTGATATGATCAAGCAAGTACCCACATATGCAAAGTTTTTGAAGGACTTGTGCACTGTGAAAAGAGGACTCAATGTTACAAAGCAAGCCTTCCTAACCGAGCAAGTGAGTGCTATAATCCAATGCAAGTCTCCAATCAAATACAAAGATCCGGGGTGTCCTACAATCTCAGTCAATATTGGAGGAACCCAAGTGGAGAAGGCATTGCTTGATTTGGGGGCAAGTGTTAACTTGCTTCCATACTCTGTATACAAGGAGCTGGGGTTGGGAGAACTCAAGCCAACATCGATCACCCTATCCTTAGCTGACCGATCAGTGAAAATCCCCAGGGGGGTAATAGAGGATGTATTGGTTCAAGTTGACAAATTCTACTATCCAGTAGATTTTGTGGTGCTTGATACGGATCCCATTGTCAAAGGGATCAACTATGTTCCAATCATCCTTGGAAGACCATTCCTTGCAACATCCAATGCAATTGTCAATTGTAGGAATGGGGTCATGCAACTCACTTTTGGGAATATGACATTGGAACTCAATATCTTCCATCTATGTCAAAAGCACATCCATCTTGAAGAAGATGAGGGCCCAGAAGAAGTGTGTATGATAGATACCCTGGTGGAGGAGCATTGTAATCAGAGTATGCTTGATCAGTTTGAAGAGAATCCAGATGAAAGCCATGAATATCTTGATGATGGGTTAGCTGAACCCATGGGAATGAATGCCGTTATGTCAAACTGGAGACAAAAGCCAGTGATCCTCCCTTTGTTCAAGGATGAGGAAGAGATGAAAGAAGCTAAGGATGCAATCCTTAAGCTTGAATTGAAGACCCTTCCTGCCGAGTTGAAGTATGCTTACTTGGAGGAAGGCAATAAATCCCCGGTGGTAATTTCTTCTTCTTTAACCGTTTCACAAGAGGACAATCTTCTAAGAATCCTTAGAAAGCACAAGAAGGCCATCGGATGGCAAATTTCTGATTTGAAGGGGATAAGCCCATTGATTTGCACGCACCATATTTATATGGAGGAAGGAGCTAAGCCAACTCGTCAGCCACAGAGGAGATTGAATCCTCATATGCAAGAGGTAGTAAGGGCTGAAGTGTTGAAGCTTCTTCAAGCGGGCATCATTTACCCCATTTCAGATAGCACTTGGGTGAGTCCAACCCAAGTTGTTCCAAAGAAGTCCGGGATAACCGTAGTCAAGGGGGAAAATGGGGATGAAGTGTCCACACGCCTCACAACTGGTTGGAGGGTGTGCATTGACTACAGGAAGCTGAACACAGTAACGAGAAAGGATCACTTCCCTTTACCTTTCATGGATCAAGTCCTTGAGAGAGTATCCGGGCATCCTTTTTATTGCTTCTTGGATGGGTATTCCGGGTATTTTCAAATAGAGATTGATGTGGAGGACCAGGAGAAGACTACCTTCACTTGTCCATTCGGCACCTATGCTTATAGGCGGATGCCTTTTGGATTATGCAATGCTCCTGCTATTTTCCAAAGATGCATGCTTAGTATTTTCAGTGACATGGTTGAACGAATCATGGAAGTCTTCATGGATGACATAACTGTGTATGGGACTTCTTTTGAGGATTGTTTGTCACATCTTGAAGATGTTTTGAAAAGATGCATAGAGAAAGACCTCGTACTCAATTGGGAGAAGTGCCATTTTATGGTAAATCAAGGTATTGTTCTTGGGCACGTAATCTCAAAGAAGGGTATAGAGGTAGATAGAGCTAAGGTGGAACTAATTGTGAAGTTGCCACCTCCCACCAATGTAAAAGGAATAAGGCAATTCCTTGGGCATGCCGGGTTCTATAGGAGGTTTATAAAGGATTTTTCCAAGATTGCCAAACCTCTTTGTGAATTATTGGTGAAGGATGCCAAGTTTGAGTGGGATGATAAATGTCAAAGGAGTTTTGAGCTTCTTAAGCAATTCTTAACATCAGCGCCCATTGTGAGAGCACCAAATTGGGAGTTGCCATTTGAAGTGATGTGTGACTCAAGTGATTATGCCATTGGGGCTGTTTTGGGACAAAGAGAAGATGGTAAACCTTATGTGATCTACTATGCAAGCAAGTCTTTGAATGATGCTCAAAGGAATTATACCACCACTGAGAAGGAATTACTTGCTGTGGTGTATGCTTTGGATAAGTTCAGAGCTTATTTGATAGGGTCTTCCAT
Organism: Vitis riparia; assembly: GCF_004353265.1. NCBI lineage: Eukaryota > Viridiplantae > Streptophyta > Magnoliopsida > Vitales > Vitaceae > Vitis > Vitis riparia. The sequence goes on along the minus strand of NC_048439.1, from coordinate 9,017,275 downwards.
TGTGGTATTCACGGATCATTCAGCTTTGAAGTATTTGCTAACCAAGCAAGATGCCAAGGCTAGGTTGATTAGGTGGATACTTTTGCTTCAAGAGTTCAACCTCCAGATCAGAGATAAGAAAGGTGTTGAGAATGTGGTAGCTAACCACTTGTCAAGGCTCAACATTGCTCATGACACCCATGGACTTCCCATAAATGATGATTTCCCTGAGGAATCCTTGATGCTTGTGGAGGAAGTGCCATGGTTTGTACACATTGCCAATTACTTGGTCACGGGAGAAATACCAAGTGAATGGAGCTCTCAGGATAAGAAAAATTTCTTTGCCAAGGTCCATGCATATTATTGGGAGGAGCCTTTTCTCTTCAAGTATTGTGCGGACCAAATTATAAGGAAGTGTGTGCCTGAACAAGAGAAGCATGGGATCCTATCTCATTGCCATGAGAATGCATGTGGAGGCCACTTTGCCTCTCAAAAGACGGCAATGAGAGTTCTTCAATCGGGCTTTTGGTGGCCCTCACTTTTTAAGGATGCCCATGAGGTAAGTAAAGGATGTGATAAGTGCCAAAGACTAGGCAAGCTTTCAAGGAGAAACATGATGCCTTTGAACCCCATCTTGATAGTGGATCCTTTTTATGTTTGGGGCATAGACTTCATGGGACCTTTCCCTATGTCTTTTGGCCACTCCTACATCTTGGTAGGAGTTGATTATGTTTCAAAGTGGGTTGAAGCTATACCCTGTAGAACCAACGATCACAAAGTGGTTCTCAAGTTCCTAAAAGAAAACATCTTCTCGAGGTTTGGAGTGCCTAAAGCAATCATCAGTGATGGAGGCACTCACTTTTGCAACAAGCCCTTTGAAGCTCTTTTGGCCAAGTACGGAGCTAAGCATAAGGTAGCTACACCTTATCATCCTCAGACGAGTGGCCAAGTAGAGCTAGCCAATCGGGAAATTAAGAACATCTTGATGAAGGTGGTGAACACCAATAGGAAAGATTGGTCTGTTAAGCTCCTTGATTCCCTATGGGCGTATAGGACGGCTTATAAGACTATCCTTGGGATGTCACCGTACCGTCTTGTTTATGGCAAAGCTTGCCATCTTCCCGTTGAGATTGAGTTCAAGGCATGGTGGGCCATTAAAAAGCTCAACATGGATTTAACTAAGGCTGGGCTAAAGAGGAGTTTGGATTTGAATGAGCTTGAGGAATTGAGAAATGATGCTTATCTCAACTCAAAAATAGCTAAGGAAAAGCTAAAGAGATGGCATGATCAGTTGGTGATCAACAAAAAATTCTTCAAGGGACAAAGAGTCTTGCTATATGACTCTAAGCTTCACCTATTTCCGGGAAAGCTCAAATCAAGGTGGGTAGGGCCTTTTGTCATCCACCAAGTACACTCACATGGAGTAATTGAGTTACTCAACTCAAAAAGTGAAAAGACCTTCAAGGTAAATGGGCAAAGACTCAAGCCCTACATCGAGCCATTTTCCCGTGACAAGGAGGTACTCATCCTCCATGACCCATCACATCCTTGAGAGAGTGTGGTAAGTTGATGAGCTTAGCATGAAAAGCTAAGTGCTCATCTCTTTTTGTTTTAATTTTAGTATTACATTCTTGTTTACTTTGCATTTTTAATACTTTTGCACATATTTTGTTTAGGTTTCTTAGTTTTGATTTTGATTTTTTTATGTTTTTAATGGAGCTTTGATGTCCAATAGCAGGTACGAAAGCTCACAAGCTCACAAATGTGGAGAGAAAGGTGAAATTGGGGAGAAATATATCTAAGTCCAAGCTTAAAAGCCCATTTCGCAACTCAAAAAGTGAGTTGCGAAAATTTCGCAAGGTGAATTTCACCTTGCGAAATGCACATTTTGGCAAGATGCAAAATGCAACCTCTCGGGATTGCACTTTCGCAAGGAGTAACCAGTGCGAAAATTTTCGCAAGTCATTTTTCACCTTGCGAAATTGTTTTCAAAGCAAATATCAAAATGCAACCTCTCGGGATTGGTTTTTAAGGGGAGTAACCAGTGCGAAAATTTCGCAAGGTGAATTTTCCCCTTGCGAAATTTTTTCTTCATGCTTACCAAGGATTTGATTCTTTTTAAATTCATTTTCAAACTTCAATTTTCTAGTTTTAACACTCCTCAGTTCATCCCCGTACTTAGACAAAATTTTCAAAAAATTTTCATGGCCAAAAACCCTTTTTAAAGCCCTCTCAACTTCATTTTTCATGCACAAAACACTATTCACCTTGCATTTCCTCTCTAGGCCGCGTGCTTCATAGTTCCAAGGTGAGTAATTTTTCACTTTTCTCCATTTTTGGCTCCTTAAATTGCTTGTTTATGTCATTTCTATGTTTTAGGAACCATAAACATGCATTTTCATCCATTAAAACCATTTCAAAAATCCATTTTTTCAAATCAAAGACCCACATGGCCGGCCACCATTTTTGCAAAAATCTCTATCTTGCAATGTGTTTTAGGCTCCCAAACTTACTCCATTGCATTTAGAATCATGTTTCCATTAAAACCATACCCTTTTTTCTGAATTTTAAACCGTTAAAAATGAAAACTCAAATTCAAAGTAAGCATTGGAGAAGAAGATGAATAGTGCTGCGTGAATAGTGCCCGTTGCCAAATTTAGCAACCACTATTCATGCCTTGCAAATTTTGCACTGGTTACCATTTCAACTGTATTTTGGACACTTTACCCCTGGGATGCTCTATTTTTCGTGCTTTTCAGTCTTATTTCAATATTTATACCATGGCACGGACACGGGGGGCATCCTCTTCAGCTAGTCAGCGTGGGGCCCACTCACAGAGAGGTGGTCGTTCTACACCATCACCTGGGCATATCACCTCATCCACCTCAGGAGCCACATCCATGATTGGATATTTCTATCTCCATTTTGTATATGTTTTTTGTATATGTACATGTTTTATATTCTGAGATTGTATGTACCTCATGCTTATATCTTGTACTCAACTCTCTCAGTTTTTATAAACATCTTTTTTGTATCTTATTTCCTCTCTCACGTTTCTTATGGTTTTTGAATCATGTGGATGCACTCACACGCTTTGAATACCACATCACCATAAGGTATATCATTCCTTCCTCGTCTTTTTCGATAGAAACATTGGGGACAATGTTCATCTCGGTTGGGGGGAGAGTTGAGGAAGTAAGTATTTCCTATTTTAGTTAGTTATTTTGTTGATTTAGTAGTTTTTGCCTTTTTTTCCTTTTTCAAAATTTTTTGTTTCATTCTCTATGGTTGTTTAAGATAATTTCTCAAAATAAAATAGGATAAGTCGAGTTTTAACTTAATTACTTAAGTCTTAGAGTTTGTTTTATGCTTTCAAAGTTGATAATCTATTGAAGCTCTCTTTGATTTCGAACTTATTTATTCCATTTCAAGCTTTACACACACCGTGCACATTAGATCCCGGATATATGATGTAAAACTTTCTCACCCTCTAAGCTTAGGAAAATTTTGACTTGGTTCATTACTTAACTTCTTTTTAATAGTGTTGGGACACCTCAAAAAGACCAATGAGTCTTAAAAAAAAAAAAAAAAAAAAAAAAAAAAAAAAAAAAATAAGCTTCTATTCTTTCCTTGAAACCTAAGCATGATCCGAAGGGGTGGCGAAAGCCTTTAAAACCCGATGCCCTAAACCTTGATTGGTTGGGAGTCATCGATCCTCTGCTTGCTACATAGGTGAATTGGTTAAGTTTAGTGAGTAAAAAGAATTGTGAATAAGAAGGTGCGTTCCTAACCTATTAAGAGTTGGTTAATTTTGCCAATGTTCGAGAAAAGCTTAGGTTGGGGGGAGAGGATAGTTGTACATACTACATCCGGAAGCTAATCTCATTAACACTTAGCTCATTATGGAAGAGTTTGATCCGGAACCTTGAGAGTGGAGATTCTTTTGACACTTAATTGCATAATCTCCACTCTTTATACTTTTGTTTAAGTTTTAGCTTTGACAACTTCTATTGCATTTTGAATCTTCATATCTTTAGTTCACCATGTGAGATGTGTTTTGATATCAGTCATGCCACTCAATTATTTTTTGGAGTGATTTGCATGATCCCTTTTATGTATATTATTATAGTTTACTTAGTTTTTATCTCCTCCATTGCTAAGGGACTAGCAATGAGTCGGTTGGGGGGTGTGATTACTACCAAAAAGTGCTATTTTGTAGACCTAATTATAATGGTTTTTAAGCACCTTTGTGTAGTAATCATATTCATTTAACCCAATTAATTCATTAAGGTCCTTAGTAATTGGTTTTAACCATTTTGTGGCAAGTTTACATGTTTTTATCAGCTTATGAATCAATTCAAGCATACCAAATGATGGAGGAGCTACTTGGACAAGTTAAAGGGAGGATTTTGGAAGTTTACAGGCTTGAATTTCAAGTGGAAACACGAGCACAAGCAAAGAGAATGCAAAGAGGAAAAACAAGCAAAGTGAAGAGGAAAACAGAGGACAGCAGCTGCAGTCTTCTTTCGAACTTTTGGAGCACTTCCCGAAGTCCATTTTCTACATGCTATATACCATTTCAAAGCTCAGGAAGTCAAGAATCCAACGCTTCAAACCGTGTACAATTTGGAGCTGAAATGAGGAAGATATGGCCTTCGGAAGACAACTGCATCAAATCTTGTGAAAATTTCGCAAGGTGAATTTCTCCTTGCGAAATTTCGCAAGGGGATTTTCCTCACGATGCGAAATTTTGCCATTTCGCAATGTTGCGAAATTTCGCAAGGAGGATTTAGGCACATTGCGAAAATGCCGAATTTCCTCTGTTTCTCCACGCACGCACCACCGACTTCCCATATATTTTTAGCTTGATATTTTCTCATGTAAATTCCTTTTGTAACCTTGTAATCAACCAATGAAAAGGTTGCTTTTGTAATAGCTTTTGTAATTTAGCTTGTTATTGTCTTTAAATAGAGGTGAAGAGCCTCAGACGAAAAAAAGAGCTTGTAACCCGTAACCTTAGAAATTATAAGAGCTCTTTTGTTCAAAAGCTTCTTTTCTCCTTTCTTTCTCATTTTCTTAGTAGCCAAACATCCTTGGAGGATGAAATCCCCAAGGATGAGAGGCTAAAACCTTTTAGTTTCTTGAAGTAATGGATGCCATGTGAAGCTCCCGTGTTAGGATGGAGATTTCCAAGCCATAAATGTAAGTAGCCAAGCATCATAAATGTTTTCATTCAAAGTAAAGCTTTTAATCCCTCTGACTTGCTTTGAATGGCCAATACTTGATAACCTTTTGGTCTCAGTGGATTCTTATTGTTAGATCCACTGACGTTCATTAGTTATCTCCTACGAGCCATTGTATTGCAAGTGGAGGAGATGTCCTATATCAATAAAAGAGCATTTATGAGGTTCAGCTACCCTTTTTGTAAGTTTTCAAGGACTAAAACTTAGTTGTTAAACTCATACCGGTTCGGGAAGTAAGCATCACCTTAGTTGCTTCCCCAACTCGAGGTGAAAAGTCCCAAAATCTCCATTTTTACACAGTGAGTTAAGCATGGCTATCCAAAGCTTTGAGAAACTTCTTTTTCCATCTTTTAACCTATTTTCATGTTAGTTTAGTTTACAACACCTTCATCTTTTTATGTTTTCATCTTAACCTAATTTTTATTAAGAAAAGTTCACTCCATCCTCCGAACTTCACCAGTTAAAGTAAAAACCCATCCCAGTGTTCGATCCTAGAGCCACTATACTATAGTAGCTTTGCTACTTTAGTGTAAGGACGTTAGGTATAAATTTTGTTGATACCCTTACATGCCAAGCTACCAAGAGTCGGGTTATCACGTATTGAGTCCAAGCAAGGAATTTTATTTTCATAACAAAAGTATACATTAGATCTCTTTGTTGAAAGTGGTAACTTCGATTGCAATCCTGTAGATATTTCCATTGAGATAAATCATGACATGTCCATCTATTCTCATCAAATTCCAATTAACAAAGAGAGATAACAAAGACTAGTGGGAAAATTGATCTATCTAACCCACACTAGACCTGACTTGTCATATATGTTGGGATAGAGCCTTAAAAAATAAGACATGATGTAACAAAGTTAGACTTGAGCTTCCACTTTACCTATTTATTGTATGCATTGATATTGATTTGAGCATTCAGACTCATATAATTTATATTATACATGACTTGGATGCATTAAGAATTGCACATATGATATAAGTCATGGGTTCCTTGCAAGATGAAAAATAGTTCATAGTCGGTTCATTGGTTTGGCCAATCCGATAGAGACTATAATGCACTACCTCCTAATTTGAGGGATAACTTGTCTTGGCCATAGGGATGAGGCTCCCATGGTGAGTGCACTAGTGTGTACGGTTACACATTTGACATAACCTATGTTGAGTCATGATGTAAGGCTATCGAGTGGTTACAACTATTGGTATTGAGCCCTAGAAATCATGACATGATGTAATAGATAAAAATTCATTTATAAATTTATTTATTTATGCTTCTAGTTTTTTATTTTATTATCCCTTTATGCATTGATTGGACTCTTTGAGCATACATCCCCCATATTAGTTGCATTATACATGACTTTGGTACATTAGGAATTACATAGAAGACCCAAGTCATGGGTTCCTTGTAGAGTGATGAGTTGTCCATAGTTGGTTCATGGATTTGAGCAATCCATTTGAGATTATATTACATTATCTCCCAATTGGAGGGATCATGACTTGTCTTGGCCATTGTGTCACACTAGATAGGACCTACGGCGAATCATGACGTAAGACTATCAATTGTCATGATTTACTAAGCTACTATAATACATGAACTCTCAACCTTGAGAGGATATTGAGCTTGTGCCAAATTTAACAAGAGACTTTGACCTATGGGTGAGACCTTAAAGTGGTCATATATCCCTATGGTATTGGGTCACTACTGATGAAGGTCGATGAAAATAAGTATTCTCAATAGAGGCACCATGATATCTCATGGATTGAGATAGTATGTCCTTGCATAATCCAAAGTGAGAAAACAAAGGCTATGCTTAGTTAAGAAAAACACCCAAAATGGGGGGTGAATTGGGTTTTTAAAATCTTTTCAATCACAACAAATTCAAACACAATATAAGCAAAGTAAAGAGATAGAGTTTAGAGAATTCAAACTTGGGTTTATAGTGGTTCGGCACTTCCTTCCCTACATCCATTCTCCTTAACCTCCTAACTGAGTGAGGGTTCCACTAACTTGAAGCTTCAACCAAGCTTCCAATCTTCTTACACTTGGATTCCGGCTCCAATGGGCTCTTACACAACCTCTTCAAGATTCAACCCTCTTGAAGGCTTTAACACTCAGATTGTTAGAAGATATAATCACTCAACCTAGCTTAAAGATGACTTAAATACAAGACAAAGCTAGGATGACACACAAGAGTGCACTAAAGGATATGCAAGTGGTGATTTAATGCACTATAAAGGAAATGATAGCTTTTTGATCAAGAATAGGTAGGTAGGCTATTGAATGCAAGTGTTCTCTTTTCAATAAATGAAGTGGAACTCTCAATTTATAGGTTCTTAAGCTCGGGAGTCAAAAACAACAAAAGGTAACCTCGTCCGATCGAGCTAGGGGTCGACTGGTTCACTAGCCGTTGGAGCATTTAATGCATGACAGGTTACCGTTGCCTCAACCGGACCTCGACTGGTAAGAGAAACACCTCGACCGGGAAGAGAAGGCTACTGGGAGAGAGAGAAGGTTTTTGACCTTCCTCGACCGGTCTTTGACCGGACGACCACAACCGGTCGACCGGTTCCTCAATCGGTTGAGCCGGTTGGCCATAGCCTTGACCGGTTGAGCCCTTTTGGCCCCGAAAACCTATTTTTTTTATTCCTTTCTTTTCTAACACTTAGGCAAGGTCTTTAGGTAAATTATTAAGCCAATTATAAAACATTTTGCCTAAGGTACATTAGTTAGAAACTTGGGTTTTAATGAAATCGAAGTTTTAAAGAATAAATCGAGTTTTCTAAGATGCATGAAACGTATGAAAATCCTAAGTTCACAAGTCTTCCAAGCGTCTCGATCTTGTATCCATTTGGTCATTTGATGAATTTTCGAGTTTATACCTGAGATTCTTAAATATTTAAACCAATTAGTCACTTAACCATGATTTGTTATCATCAAAACCCGATTAGGAGAACCATTGGGCTAACAATCTCCCCATTTTTAATGATGACAAACCTTGGTTATCTAGGAGAGAAGAAAAATCTCCCTTCAAACCAATCATGGATCAATCAAACGATTTTTAATAGGAAGCAATGTAAAACACGAAAATGAACAAGGGATCATAAAAATATCATATCATATATATATGGAAACGAAACCTCACATGTACAAACAAGATAGATATGACTATGATGACAATGACATGCATGAGGGTCTCCTAGATCCTATAAATTTCTCCCAATTTGGCAACATAAAAAAGAAACGGAGGGGGATGTCTAGATAGTCTCAAGGCTGAGGGGTGGAGGAGGAAACACAGAGCGGAGGTAAGCCATCATCTCTTCATGCTGACTCGCCTGACGACTCTAAATACGATCAATGCTCTGCTGGAGATGCTCGAATGTAGCCTGCTGCTGATCCATACGCTCCTCTATGCGCTCAAATCGCTGCTGGAAGTGATCAAACCAAGAAGTGACTCCAGTCTAATACTGATCCATGTGCTCATCCATAGAGTAGAAACGAGAGTCATGGACTAAGGCAAGCTCCTCCATATGAGTCCTAAGGGAGTTGATATAAGCGGAGACATCCATCCAAGGCACATGATCAGGAGCGTGAGGTGCCTGAGATGGTAGCTCGGTAAATGATGGCTGAGATGATGCTCCTGCTATGAAAGACGGCTCAGTCATCATAGGATCTGAGAAGGTAGCCTCAACATGAATGCCCTATGACTGAGGTAGAGGCGGAATGTCAAGCTCGGGCTCTCTCTACTCAAAGTCCCTCTGAGGGTCTAACCCATCCTCCATCTCTCTGATTTCGGCCTCTTCCTCTGTTCTAAGATGCATTTGATCCTGTCCTTGGGCCTATCGCTCAACTTTCCGAACCCAAGAGCCATCAGGTGCTTTCTCGAACTTCATGCGCCTCAAAGACTGCTCATCATACGTGTCATAGCTCGTGGGGGCCTCGAAATTCGTCTCTCTACTCAAGTCGACCCCGACATCCTTGAATACTTGGGTAAGGAAGCGGCCGTAGGGGAGTACTCGTGTCGTGCTCTCAACGCAAGAGATCATATGCATCATAATCAAATATCCCACGTGAATCCATCTCTCGGTGAGGATCGAGTCCACAATAAAAGCCTCAAGGTAGGAGACCTCGTCTCGATGTCTTCCATGTGGCAATAAAATGGAGCATATCATGTGGTAAAAGACTTGGCTAGGCACGGTCAGGCTGTGTGCCGATGGTTTGCCCATCCCCTTGGCATCTGCGAGTCCGCACAACCTTTGAATAACCTCTCTAGGCTCGAATCCCGGCACAATGGGCCACGCCTTGGCCTCATACACTTGGAGTCTAACCGAAGGGATGTCGAGAATGCCAGATACTCTTAGGACTCAATCTGATCTCAACTCCCCTCACAGTGGACAATACGGGCCCTCTAAGCCCATAAGTCACCCGGGAATAAAAAGCCCACACCAGAGTCAGGAAGATCGGCTCAAAAATCGTCACAACTAGCAGCCATCCCATCCGACCGAAAAGTCCCTTAAACCCGAAGTGCTGAAGTTGGGAGAAATTGACATTTCTCTCTGAGACAACTTTCCTCTGGGCGAACTTTTGCTTGTAACGCTGATAGTCTTCAATTGAACTGAAGAGGGCCGTGTCATACCTCGCCTTTCGCCGAGCCTCCGTCTGCTCGGCTGAGGTGGCTTAGTAAGGTGCTTGCCCTGAGCCCTGGAGGTGCCCATCTCTCGCTTGGTGCCATTCAATAAACGGAAAGGAGAAGGAGGAGTCCAAAAAGAGAGAATGAAATGAAAGAGAAGGAGCAATCATAAACCCGAAGCCCTAGGCACACGGAGATGAAGCTGAACCAACCCTGAGGTGCGCGGTGCAGAGAAGAAGCACTCCCAAAAGCTAAAACCCTGGGTTTAAATCAAAACCCTAACCTCAAGGCGTCCAAAATCAAGTCCACAGCCTGCAATCGGTCCAAAATTTGGCCAAAATGGTCTTCTGGAAGCGGGGATGTGAAGGGGCGACAAGCTATGGAGGAGAAAATGTGAGAAATGAAGTGCGAAGGGGCTTTTTAAATTTTTAGCCCCGACGAATCAGTCGACCGCCTGGTCAACGATCAACGATCAATTTTTCAAAATTTGTTGCATTTTCTTGTCTCGTGATCCTCTCTTTGCCCTTTTTAGTTGAAATCCCCAATTTTTGATGTCCAATGCCATGGGAATTTTGATTTTTGGTCAAAATTTGACCTATTTCCTAGGATTATTTCTATATGATGCATATGATATGAATTTCACGCAATCATAGGGTATATTCAAGTGTAATATCAACAAGAATTCATCAAGCAATCATGTGATCCTAAAGAAATCACCCCTAATTGTCTTCTAATATCAACAAATTGCTCTTCACTTAGGGGTTTTGTAAAAATATCGCAAGTTGATATTTTGTGCTTACAAATTCAAGTGTAATGTCACCATTTTGTGCATGGTCTCTAAGAAAATGATGTCTTATCTCTATATGCTTAGTCCTAGAGTGTTGTACCAGATTTTTTGAAATGTTTATGACATTAGTGTTATCAGATTTTATAGGAATATGCTCAAAAATCAAATTGAAATCACTAAGTGTTTGTTTCATCTAAAGGATTTGCACAATATAAACCGGCTGCTATGTATTCGGCTTCCACCGTAGACAAAGCTACCGAATTTTGCTTCTTATTATGCCATGAAACAAGTGAGTGTCCTAGGAAATGACAAGTGCCACTAGTGTTTTTCCTCTCAACTTTACAACCGGCAAAGCCGGCATCCGAGTATCCAATTAATTCAAAGTTATCACCCTTAGGATACCATAGACCTATGTCCATAGTCCCTTTTAAATATCTAAGAATTCGTTTTACTACACTTAAATGAGATTCCTTAGGACAAGATTGAAATCTAGCACACAAACAGACACTATACATGATGTCGGGTCTACTAACGGTCAAATATAGCAAAGAACCTATCATGCCTCTATACATAGTTGAGTTGACGGGCTTACCTTTCTCATCCATGTCAAGCTTGATGGATGAACTCAATGGAGTCTTCATTGTTTTGGCTTCCTCCATATTGAACCTTTTGAGGAGATCTCTTATATACTTTGCTTGATTGATGAAGGTTCCTTCCTTTAGTTGCTTGATTGAAGTCCAAGGAAGAAGTTAAGTTCTCCCATCATGCTCATTTTAAACTCACTATGCATGCATTTAGAGAATTCTTCACAAAGAGAGACATTAGTAGCTCTAAAAATGATATCATCAACGTATATTTGTACTAAGAGCATATCATTTTCTTTGGTTTTTATAAAAAGAGTTGTGTCAATTTTTCCCATTTTAAAACCCTTTTTCAAAATAAATTTACTCAATCTTTCATACCATGCTCTAGGTGCTTGTTTCAACCATAAAGTGTCATTTTAAGTCTAAAAACATGATTAGGAAAGTTAAAACTTTGAAAATCGGGTGGTTGTTCAACATATACCTCTTCATTTGTAAAGTCATTTAAGAAGGCACTTTTCACATCCATTTGATATAAAACAAAGTCTTTAAAACATGCAAAGGCAAGTAGCATCCTAATGGCTTCCAATCTAGCTATGGGAGCAAAGGTTTCTTCATAATCTATCTCTTCTTCTTGATTAAAACCTTGGGCTACCAATCTTGCTTTGTTCCTTATAATTATGCCATTTTTATCCATTTTGTTTCTAAAGACCCATCTAGTTCCAATAACACTTTGATTTTGAGGTCTTGGCACTAATTCCCATACTTCACTTCTTTCAAATTGGTTTAACTCTTCTTGCATGGCAATCATCCAATTTTCATCAACTAGAGCATCTTTTATATTTTTAGGTTCAATTTGAGAGATAAAAGAAATATTATTGCAAATATTTCTAAAGGATGATCTAGTTCTTACCCCACTAGATGGATTACCTATAATTTGATCTTGTGGGTGGTTGATGACAAACTTCCAATCTTTAGGGAGGTCTTGGCTTGATTCACCTTGCACTTGTTGAGGAAGAGGTAGTGCCAAAGGTGATTCTTCTTTCTTGGGATCCTCTACAACTTCTTCTTGTTGCCTTCTATCTTCAATTTGTAATTTTTCCATGGAATTCTCCAAGCCTAAATCATCATCAAAGCTCTCTCTTTCTTGGAGTTGAGTAACCAAGAAAAAATCCAACATCCGATTTTGCATCAAATTTTTCAAGATTGTCTTTGGTGTTTAATATAAAGCATTTGCACCCAAAGACTTTGAAATAGCTAATGTTGGGTTTCTTGTTTTTCCAAAGCTCATAGGGAGTTTTCTTAAGAATAGGCCTTAATAAAATTCTATTTAAAACATAACAAGAAGTGTTAACCGCTTCGGCCCAAAAGTATTTTGGTAAATTGTTTTCATTTAGCATGGTTCTAGCCATTTCTTGAAGAGTTCTATTTTTCCTTTCAACTACCCCATTTTGTTGAGGAGTTCTAGGAGCCGAAAAGTTATGGTTAATACCATGCTCATTGCAATAGTCTTCAAATCAATATTTTCAAATTCTCTCCCATGATCACTTCTTATACAAGTAATTGTAAAACCTTTTTCATTTTGAACCTTGTTGCAAAACTTTGAAAACTCATAAAAGGATTCATTCTTTTGACTTAAAAATAAGACCCAAGTGTATCTAGAGAAGTCATCCACAATAACAAAAGCATAGGATTTTCCTCCAAGGCTTGGTGTCCTAGAGGGACCAAATAAATCCATATGCAACAATTCAAGAGGCCTAGTTGTTGAAATGAAATTTTTGTTTTTAAAAGAGTTTTTGATTTGCTTTCCCATTTGACAAGCTCCACAAACTTTGTCTTTTTAAAATTTATTTTGGGAAGGCCTCTAACAAGTTCATCTTTGTTGAGTTGGGAAATGAGGTCCATGTTAGCATGTCCCAACCTCCTATGCCACAACCAACTTTGATCATGCATGCTTGAAAGCATCTATCATGGCCATCATATTTTGAAATATTTATTGCATAAACATTATCACATCTATGGCCCATGAAGATGGTTTTATCATTTTGAATATCTTTGATGATGCAATGAGATGCTTCAAAAATCACTTTAAAACCTTTGTCACAAAGTTGACTTATGCTCAAAAGATTATGTTTTAAACCATCAACTAATAAAACACTTTCAATAAGAGAGGATGTGCTATTACCAATGTTGTCTTGACCAATGATCCTTCCTTTTGAATTGTCTCCAAAGGTAACATATCCTCTCTTTCTCTTTGTAAGGAAAGCAAACTTGGATTCATCCCCGGTCATGTGTCTTGAGCATCCACTATCCAAGAACCACTTATCATTCTTTGATCCCTACAAAATAAAATTTAAGTTGATTTAGGTACCCATATGTTTTTGGGTCCTTGAGGGTTAGTGACCTTGGATTTCTCAACCCAAACCTTTTTAGCTTTAGCATTTGAATTCTTTTGAGAACCATTTCTTAAGGGACATGTACTACTAATGTGCCCTCTTCTTCCACAAAAGTTGCAAGTGGTGGAAGGACTTGCACTTGCGGATTCTTTTACAAAATAGTTTTTAAAATACTTTTGATTTTTTTTTATGATTTGAATCCTAGCCCTTCTTTGTCAGAGACACATTTTTGGCTAGCTAAGATCATTTCAAAAGATTTTTGTCCACAAGAGAAAATTGAAAGAGATGAGGTTAACCATTCATTTTTCTTTTTCAAAATCTCATTTTCACTCCTCAAAATCTCATTTTCTTTTTCAAGATGAGTTTTAGATAATTCATCAATTGAAAATTTTTTTTTCACTTCTTCAAGTTCCTTTTCAAGTTCTTGAATTTTCTTTTTAAGAGAATTATTTTTCAAACTAAGTTTTTCAAAATCCTCATATAATTCTTCAAAAACATCATGCATATATTCATCACTAAAGTTAGAGTTTACCTCATCAAGATCATCTATTGCCATGAAACACATGTTTGCCACTTCCTTCTCATTTTCTTCTTCGGAGGATTCTTCACTTTCACTCCAAGTGGCCATCATTGCCTTCTTCATTCTTCTCTTGGCTTCACTCTTGTAGAGAGGACAATCATATTTAATGTGTTCCGGTTTTTTGCACTTGAAGCATGTCAAATCTCTTTTCTCTTCCCATTTCTCCTTGTCACCATGGGATGAAGATTCCTTTTTAGAAGGATCCCTTCTAGAGGTGAATTTCCTTCATCTAAACCTTCACCTCTCATGTATTTGTTGAGCTTTCTTGTGATGAGGGCTAAATCATCATCTTCATCACTAAGCTTTTCTTCTTCAACATCTTCTTCTTCCTTGGTTGTAGCTTTGAGGGCTATACTTTTCTTCTTTTTGTCTTCACCCTCTTGTAGCTTTTCTGTCAAATTGATCTCATATGTCATTAATGACCCTATGAGCACTTCCATAGGTAGCTTAGTCAAGTCTTTTGCTTCTTGAATTGTGGTGACCTTGGTATGCCACTTTGATGGGAGAGACCTCAATATTTTCATCACCTTCTCGGATTCCTTGTAGGTTTTTCCCAAGGCTTCAAGACCATTGACAATGTCAGTGAACCTAGTAATCATCTCAACAATAGTCTCAATTTCTTTCATTGAAAACAATTCATAGTTATGAACAAGTAAATTGATTTTTGACTCTTTCACTTGATTAGTTCCTTCATGAGTTATTTCAAGCAACCTCCAAATTTCTTTAGTCGATTTGCATTGTCATATTCTATTATATTCATTTCTATCCATAGCACATTGCAAAGTAAAAACGCTTTAGCATTTAATTGAAAGTTTCTTCTATCAAGCTCATTTCATTCTTGCTTGGGTTTTGGAACCAAAACTCCATCAACTAGTTTAGTGGGAAAGTTGGGCCATCTTCAATGACATCCCATACATCTAAATCAGTAGATTGCAAATACTAAGTCATTCTAGTTTTCCAATAGGGATAGACTGTTCCCGTAAAGAATGGAGGTCTATGTTTTGAAAAAATTTCAGCTTGGGATGAGCTTGATGGAATAGCCATTTCCTCTTAGACGATTAAGTCTTAAAAATGGTCTAACTCTGATACTAATTGAGAAAACAAAGGCTATGCTTAGTTAAGAAAAACACCCAAAAGGGGGGGGGGGGGGTGTGAATTGGGTTTTTAAAATCTTTTCAATCATAACAAATTCAAACACAATATAAGCAAAGTAAAGAGATAGAGTTTAGAGAATTCAAACTCGGGTTTATAGTGGTTCGACACTTCCTTGCATACGTCCACTCTCCTCAACCTCCTAACCGAGTGAGAGTTCCACTAACTTGAAGCTTCAACCAAGCTTCCAATCTTCTTACACTTGGATTCCGGCTCCAATGGGCTCTTACACAACATTTTCAAGATTCAACCCTCTTGAAGGCTTTAACACTCAGATTGTTACAAGATATAATCACTCAACCTACCTTAAGGATGACTCAAATACAAGACAAAGCTAGCATGACACATAAGAGTGCATTAAAGGATATGTAAGTGGTGATTTAATGCACTGTAAAGGAAATGAGAGCTTTTTGATCAATAATAGGTAGGTAGGCTATTGAATGCAAGTGTTCTCTTTCAATAAATAAAGTGGAGCTCTCAATTTATAGGTTCTTAAGCTCGGGAGTCAAAAAAAAGCAAAAGGTAACCTCATCCGGTCGAGCTAGGGGTCGACCGGTTCACTAGCCGTTGGAGCATTTAATGCATGACAGGTTACCGTTGCCTTAACCGGACCTCGACCGGGAAGAGAAGGCTACTGGGAGAGAGAGAAGGTTTTTGACCTTCCTCGACCGGTCCTCGACCGGACGACCACAACCAGTTGACCGGTTCCTCAACCAATTGAGCCAGTTGACCATAGCCTCGACCGGTTGAGCCTTTTGGTCCCGAAAACCTATTTTTTTTATTCCATTCTTTTCTAACACTTAGGCAAGGTCTTTAGGCAAATTATTAAGCCAATTATAAAAACATTTTGCCTAAGGTACATTAGTTAGAACTTGGGTTTTAATGAAATCGAGTTTTAAAGAATAAACCGAGTTTTCTAAGATGCATGAAACGTATGAAAATTCTAAGTGCACTCATACATTCATCTTACATTAGTTTCCTCTGATCACAAGTCTTCCAAGCGTCTCGATCTTGTATCCATTTGGTCATTTGATGAATTTTCGAGTTTATACCTGAGATTCTTAAACATTTAAACCAATTAGTCACTTAACCATGGTTTGTTATCATCAAAACCCAATTAGGAGAACCCTTGGGCTAATGCAAAGGACATGTGATTTAAAGGATTATGTCATAGCATTTTATTTAATGGAAATTTAACATATACTCATTGGAGCTAGAGTTAATCTGGCTTAAGTCACGTAAGCCCATAAGAAGGTCTATATAAACTCTCTTAGAGTTTAGGTTTAAAGACTCTAATTCATTGATTCTTCTAGAGAGAGAGAAAAAAAAACCTATCCTTTATCTTTTTAGAGAGAAGTCCACCATTCTTCATTGTCATGATCAAAGGAAGAACTATCAGGTGGCTCTAGGCCTTCGAGATTGTTCTTCATAGATTGGAAAATGGATTTGGGAATATCTAAATTTGAGGTGTGATTCTAGTTATTCTCACCTTAAAATAAGTTTTAATAGACATATTAGTTTCTAATATGGTTAGGATCTATAAATGCACGCATCTTTAGAGAGATCCAAGGCTTGGATGGATTTTCTAGGAATCTAACACTTGTCTCATTGCCCCTAAGGAAACTAGAGTGATGATTGACCAATATGTATCATGCACCTTTGTAAGTAATTGATGAGAACTCAAATTCACTGCTTTGATGGCTTTAAATAGTCTATTTTAGCATGTTCGAGGTACTTAGAATTAACCTAATGCTTAGTCTTGTTGTTAGTACCTTAGAAATTGTGTTTTATGCGTTTGTGAGTATTTTATGAGCTTTAAGGTATTTATGCAACAGAGCTTTTTTGGGAACTCTTAGGGGCAAAAGTGCATATGTAGGAAGCAAACATAGATTGTGTACTTTAAGGTGCATAAGACTTAATTTGCATTCCTTTTTTAGTGAACAACCACATAACACACCTCTTGTATGCACCCTAAAGACTAATACTTAAGGGCTCTTTTATCCACCTTTCATGTGTGTTGGACCAAATTGCTCATCCCACTTAGGCAACACAAATTGCACACTTCTTAATTGTGCTAAAGCTAAGAAGTTGTGCACCCTTCACTTAAGCTAGCAAATGCCAAAGCAATCCACCTCCTAAAGACTTGAAATATGCAGTTCTCTAGCCAATAATAAAGTGCACCCCTGGATGTCATTGAAACCTACATATTGTTCCTTACTTCGTAAGAGCTACACACTCAATTTTTCTAATGATTGGCACACTTACCAAAGTAGTACAATCATTCATGCCTCAAAATCTTCAGTTGTACTACCAAAACATACCCCATGTTGATTACATAGAAAAAATATGCAACCACCATTTCAAGCTAACACATCAAGAATGATGATTGGTTAATTGCACTGACATAAGACTAAATCCACAACATGGGCAAAGGGCAAATCTAGACAATTGGCATGGGAGTAGTTGGAATGTGGGGAGATTGAGATTAAAAGAAGGACTACGAATATACAAGTAGAAGTAGAGGATAGAGATAAAAAAAGTAAGATAATCTTTCTTTCTCTTAGGAGTAGGAGTAACTTAACATTAGTTTTAGTTCTTATTGTAATCATTTTTTTACTTTGTAACCTTTCCTTGATTTCCAAGTTAATGAATTTCTAGTCTTTTCAATTAATCTTATTTTTTAGTTTTCAGTTTCATCTTGCAAATTCATGTTTTTGGTTATTCTCTTAGTTCTCAACATGTTTAGGTAATCTTTAACATTTCAATGGGTGAGATGAGCTGAGGTATCCCATATCTCATTTAATAGTTATTTGCACATGGCTCTAAAGAATTTGATATCTGTTAATGATTATGATGACCAAAAGAAGTAACCATGAGAAGAAAAGTGTATACAACATTGGTTGTGAGGGACATGAATCATGTAACCCTGGAAGCATGCCTGAGTACTATTTTAATGATTCTTGAACCATGCACAAGCTTGTTGACATGAAAAGAAACTCATGTAAATCATTTAGTTGCAAGGATCCAAAAGAGAGCAATCAGAAGGAGTTGAACCTTATTAGGGTGGTTCTCGTTCATTTCAAGTAGGAACATTTTTGGGTATAAACCCTTGGCCTAATCCTAAAGCTAAAAGCATAGGTTCAAAGCCCTTGTTTGTAAGCTATACCTAAGAGTGGTGATCTTAGTGAATCTCAACTCTTAAATTTTGCTTCCTTCAATTTTATTTTCTTTAAATTCTCTTTATCTCTTTTGTGTATAAAATCGCTTTTTGAGCTTCTAACCAACATCACACCCCAAAATTTACTCCCTCAATTGCTGCTAATCTAAAGTTCCATGTGGAAATGACTTAACTATCATACAATTGTTAGTCCTTTTTATTTTCTTTTTTGGTTTAAGGATTAGAGGTTTCAATGACTAATCATGATTAATTTCCTTACATAAAAAAATACTTTAACTTTAAAACTAGAGAGTCTTGAACTAGTAATGATGAATGAGAGTGCATCAACATATGTTGGTTTAAAGTTAAAGTAATTGTTATTGTCTTTGCCTTGCTACATGTCACTAGACTATAGCAGTATTCTTTAGTCATGAGGTGATGGCATTGTTACCATTCCCTTTGTATGTGTATGACTAGGTTTTTCCTTGAAAGAATTAACTTGACTTTGGATGAAAAGTATGTGTATGACTTAGTTTTTTTTAACACATTATCTCGACTTAGAATGGAAGGAGGAATTTCGGTCAAAAGAGATGAGAGACATAATCCCATAGGTGTACCAGAAACTTGCATGCACAATTTTTTATTCTACAGAACCAAAAAATGAGAAATAGTATAGAATTTATACTAACAAGAAAATTATATTAATAAAGATATGAGTAGATGTGACTACAATCCTTTGTCATCTTCTTAAACCTATTGTATTAATAAAATGTGATTACAATCCTTCGTTGAAAATGCTAGAAAAAAATTATATTAATAAAATGTGAGTACATATAATATATATATACATACATACACATATATATTCACATCGATATTATATATATAGATTTTCTGAGTTATAATTGATTACTTTTCTAAGTTATAATCGATTGATCGATCTTCTAAGTAAATCTTGATTTAAGGAGGATGACAATTACATACTATTGATTGATTTAGCTAAGGGCCACTTAGGCTTTATCTTGACTCATTTGCTTTGAGAACATTGTTTAAGTTTAAGAAGGTACTTGAACTTAAGGAAAATTTGAGGATTCTATAACACATTGATATTTTAAGTTAATATTGATTCAGGATGACAATCACATACTTTTGGTTGATTTAGCTAAGGACCAATTAGGATTGGTCTTTATTCTTTCCCTTTGAAATCATTCTTTTAAGTTTAAGAAGGTACGGGAAATTTGAAAATTTCTAGAAACACATTTGTGGAATCTTGCAAAGTTCTCTCTCTTAATCATAACAATAACAATAATAATAATAATAATAATAATTATCATGAATGATGATGATGATTATGAAAACAAAGAAGGAAATAAATTATGTAAATAACCTTATGAGATGCATGGTATAAAGAAATATAAATATTACAAATATAAAAAATATTCAAATGAATAAAATATGATATTATATAATTTGAAATCAAATATTATCTTAACACTACTCTATAAGTATTTTCTTTATTTATCACATGACATGCATATGATATAAAATTTTAATTATATTTCATTTAAATCAAATAATATTTTATAGATTTTATTTTTTAAAATGGTTTTAACTTTATTAATCAAATACATTTTTTAGGAAAAAAAATTATTCTAAAAAAAATGAAATAAAAAAATCCAAATCAAATGGAACCTTACGGTTTATTTAGGAAGGTTTCAAAAACTGTTATTAAAAATACTTTTTGCATACAGTTCCCAATAATAGTTCTTTTCTTGTTTTCTTGAATTAAATTTGTTTAAAAAATTAGAATATATTAAATTTATTTTATGTATTTAAAATAATTTTTAAAAATAAATTTTATATATAATATTTTATTTTCAATTATTCTTCATATTTGTTTTGTTATTTTTTAAAATGACTTTAAAAAAATAAGTGAAAAACAATTAAAATATGTTTTCAAAAATATATTATTTTCTATTTTCTAGTTGTCAAACATATTTTCCTTCTCTCTTTTTTTTTTTTTTTCTTAGAAAGTAGGAAATAACAAGATAAAGATGAACTTGTTAATTAATATGATGAGCATGGATGGTGCGGAAAGGAAAATGATTTTATTTTATTTTTAAATTTTCATTTAAAAACAAAACAAAGGAAAATGCAAAAAAAAATTAATATGTGTATTATTTTCTTTGTCATAATTAATTATCAAATCACTAACATTTTTAACAACATGATAAAGAATACTAGTCACTTGATAATTTCTACAACTATCTTGTTTCTAAGAACATTATTTTAAACTAGGTTAAATATACTTTACCTATTCAATCTTTGACATATTTTACATTCTCCCGTCTCACATTCGAAATCTTACATTATATATATAGTTATATGAACATCTCTCTAAAATACAAAATCAAAACTATAGACGTCATATTTTGAAAGTGTCTAAGAAATTCCACTTCAAATTTGTTAGTTTCAAGTTGATGGTACCTAAATTTGAACCAATGTTCAAAAGTGCAAAAAAAGCAATTCCTTATGCAAAAAGTTGTTCTTTAACAAGTTGAAAGACAAAGTATTTGGTTAAGTGCAAAAAAAGCAATTCCTTATGCAAAGCGTTGTTCTTTAACAAGTTGAAAGACAAAGTATTTGGTTAAGTGCAAAAAAAGCAATTCTTTATGCAAAGTGTTGTTCTTTAACAAGTTGAAAGACAAAGTATTTGGTTTTGAATATAAAGAGTAAAGTGTAAAACATGTGAAAGGATGACGTAGTAAATTTTATTTAATCGTTTTAAAACATTTTAAAAGAGACGCACATTATTACCATATTTTAAGGTAATTTTTTATCATGCTTTTTCCAATAATTTTTTTGTTATTGAAACCAAATCAATTCTTAATAGTGGACAAATATATTTAAGTTATAATTATTCTTATAAATAAGATTTATTATTTAAAGTTATTTAGATTTTAATAGCTACATATTTTATTATTTTCAAAATTATTAGTCGTTTTATCTATATTATTTTGATATTTATTATCATATACTATTAGATAATCATAAATTTTTATATTTATTTTTAAGTTTTGGAATATTTTAATGGTTTTTTCATACAAAGTTGTTACATTTCAACGGGGCACTGTGCATTTCCTTTTGTAGCTCTTTAAAAAAGGGCTCCTTGATCCCACATCAAGTGACTCCAGCTACCTTTATCACCCTGTGAATATGCCAATTCAACCATACATGAGTCAACTTGCTTAACGAATTGGGAAGAGTTTCTCCTATGGTCCATCTATTTGATGGGCTTATGGATTAGGGATAAAAATAAGATTTAATAGGACGTTGGGTCTGTAAACAAAGATCCAATGACTTGGACAAACATGACAGAAGGTTAAACTGAACTACTAAGCCGACTCACCAGTTTAGCGGTTGTACTGTCAGTTTCACTCTGGTTCAATGCCATTTTGACCCCATTCTGATCCAATTAATTGAACTAAATAGGATTGAGGTTTGGTCAATGATTTGATTGATTGGTCTTATCCGATTTTTCAAACAAATGTAATGTCAGAGTTAGTACAAATAATTAAATAACAACAATATTAGGGTAATTTTTTTTTTAATTATATTTGTGATAATAGTTTTTGTGGTTGTGACCAAATAAATTCTTATAAATTCTTTATAGTGATGTTTAAAATTTTCTAAGAGACTTATTATTATTTGTAAGGATATATATATATATATATAAACACTAGAAATCAGCTTAGCCTTTTCTAGAATAGAATTGAAAGTGGATTCGTACTTGAATTAAAGTGGAGAAATGTTGTGGACAAAGTGCAGTGCAAGATTGGAATATAAAATCTATCCAGTAAGATGCTTTGCCTTTGTCCAAAACTTGTGTAACAGGCAATGCCATTCCAAAGAGGCAAGAAATGCTTTTCCATGCAGATTTGGGCATTGGATTTGGAGGTTTCTCTTGAGAAGGAAAAGAAAGGGAAGAAGTGATGAAGAAGATCAGCATATCTTGTCATACAGAAATGCCATTTTTAAGTAATCGATTCATACCTCTCTTCCATTCTATTTAAGGGAACATAATTAAGCCGCCAAAGCTCCACATCCTTTCTCTCCATTGATCTAAGTTGTATCTGTCCATTTTCTTTGATTCATCAACCCCACCTAATTCATCAACCCTTATGGCGGATGCTCTTGTTTCTATCGTGCTGGAGCGATTGGCTTCAGTCTTGGAACAACAGATTCATCAACAAGTTACACTGGTGGTGGGTGTCAAAAGCGAGGTGGACAACCTAAAAAGCACACTCCAGAGCATCAGAGCTGTTCTTGGAGATGCAGAGAAGAGACAGTTCACAGAAGAACTTGTAAAAGTTTGGTTAGAAAGGCTCAAGGACATCTCCTACCAGATGGATGACGTGGTGGATGGGTGGAACACTGCTCTTCTCAAATTACAGATTGCAGCTGAAAACCCTGGCATCCCTAAGCCCAAGATAAGTTCCTGCTTTCCCTCCCCTTGTGTTTGCTTCAAACAAGTTTCTTTGCGCCATGATATTGCTCTTCAGATTAAGGACATAAAAAAACAACTAAATGCCATTGCAAATGAGAGAAATCAGTTCAATTTTGTGTCAAGTAGTACCATCCAGCAACCACATAGACGTATAACCAGTTCTGTAATTGATGTTAGCCAGTTCTGTGGTCGGGATGCAGATATAAACATTATAATAGGCAAGCTGTTGGGTGGGAGTTGCCAAGAAAGCTCCTCCCTCTACATCGTCTCCATAGTTGGGATGGGAGGGATCGGCAAAACAACTCTTGCTCAATTAGCATACAACCACGAAAAGGTGAAGTCCTATTTCCATGAAAGGAGTGGGTCTGTGTGTCTGATCCTTTTGACCCAATGAGGATTTCTAGGGCTATTCTTGAAGCCCTCCAGAAAGAGTCTTCTGGTTTCCATGATCTGGAAGCTGTACAACAAAAAATTTGCACACTTATTGCCGATAAGAAGTTCCTACTCGTGCTAGATGATGTTTGGACTGAAAACTATGAATTGTGGGAACAAGTAGAGAGTTCTCTCAAGGGTGGGGCACCGGGAAGTAGAATTTTGGTGACCACACGAAACGAAAACGTTTCTACAATGATGGGAACCACGTACAAGCACCCTTGGGAGAATTGTCCAAGGAGCAATGTCGGTCATTGTTCAGTAACATAGCCTTTTACGGAAGGAGTAGAGAAAAAGTTGAAGAACTAGAAAACATTGGCAGGAAAATAGCAGACAAGTGTAGGGGCTTGCCTCTTGCTGCAAAAGTTTTAGGGAGTCTCATGCGCTTAAAAGATAATAAAGAAGATTGGGAGAGTATTTTGAATAATGAAATATGGCAACTTGATGTGATTGAGAAACATCTTTCCACTCCTTTATTGTTGAGTTATTATGATTTATCCCTGCTGTTAAACGCTGCTTCTCATATTGTGCTGTCTTCCCAAAAGATCAAATCATTAGGAAAGATAGATTGATCAAGTTGTGGATGGCAAATAGCTATCTCAATTCTAGAGAAAGTATAGAGATGGAGAAAACAGGGGGAGACTACTTTGAAGACTTGGTGTCACGGTCACTTTTCCAAGATTTTCGTAGAGATGATGAGGGCAACATAATATCGTGCAAGATGCATGATATAGTACATGATCTTGCCCAATATTTGACCAAGAATGAATGCTTCATTCTGGAGATTGATGATGAAAAGGAAGTGAGGATGGCTTCCTCCTTCCAAAAGGCTCGTCATGCAACCTTAATTAGCGCACGAAGGGTTGGATTTCCTAGCACTATCCATAATTTGAAATATCTGCACACATTGTTTGCTGCACATCTGATCATTCCCTTCACTCCTCAACCCCCACTTAATTTATTCAAACATTTGGTATGCCTTAGGGCATTAGACTTGAGTGAGAATGATTTGGCGGTACTGCCGAGGAACTTGGGGAAATTGATACATCTGAGGTACCTTAATCTATCAAATAATAAGTGGTTGACGGAATTGCCCGAAACAATTTGTGATCTATATTATTTGCAAACTTTATATGTTTTTGGATGTCATTACCTTCAAAAACTACCTCAGGGGATGCGAAAACTAATTAACCTGAGACATCTTGAATTGTACGGCAGTGGAGTATCGGAGTTGCCAAAAGGAATCGGGAGATTGACCTCACTTCGGACATTAACTAGGTTTCCTATAATTGGAGATCATTTTAGACGTGATGTATGCAAAATAGGAGAACTGAAAAACTTAAACAGCCTCAGGGGAGGTCTTGTGATAAGTGGGATAGCTAATGTGAAAGATGCAGAGGAGGCTGGCGAAGCAGAATTGAAGAATAAGAAACACCTCCATCATTTGGTACTAACGGGTTTTGGGCGGCTTGCCTCAGCTGCTTCAAAAGGTGTGGCTGAAGCTCTACAGCCTCATCAAAACTTGAAGTCTTTAAAAATAAGTTATTACAGTGCTGCCACCGAGTTCCCCAGTTGGATAGCGGCCTCATCGTTGCCCCAATTGAAAAAGCTTGAAATTGTGGGTTGCTCACTGGTTACTTGTTTGCCTCCATTGGGGGAACTACCTCTCCTTGAAAGCCTGAGAATAGAGGATATGGACAGACTGAAATACGTGGGTGGT